>NC_037670.1:165551025-165815226 GCF_003255815.1 Theropithecus gelada | reverse complement strand
CTCAAAAAAAAAAAAAAAAAAAAAAAAAAAAAAAAAGAAGTTTTTAAAAGAAGTCTGCCAGAAGCCTAGGTCTCTAAGACGCAATTAAAATAAATCTGTGTGCCCTCGGACCGCTGGCTGTCTTAGGATATTCCCTGTAGACCAGGGCTTTCTGCAAGCAGGCACTGTTGCCTTTTCATCTCTGCATCCTCAGCCTAGCATGGTGCCTGGCCCACCGTAGACTCTTAAGAAATGTTAAATCTCCGCACAAACGCTCTTTCCCAAACCCCCTCCCCCTGAAAACCAGTTGAAAGTACTGCTTATATGGTGGCTCACACCTGTAATACCAGCGCTTTGGGAGGCCGAGGCAGGCAGATCACTTGGGTCAGGAGTTTGAGACCAGTCTGGCCAACACGGTAAAACCCCGTCTCTGCTAAAAATACAAAAATTAGACGGGCACGGTGGTGCGCACCTATAATCCCAGCTACTCGGGAGGCTGAGGCAGGAGAATTGCTTGGACCTGGGAGGCAGAGGCTGCAGTGAGCTGAGATTGCACCACTGCACTCCAGCCTGGGCAACAGAGTGCGACCCTGTCCAAAAGAAATTTAAAAGAAAAACAATACTGCTTCTCCTTTGGCTGCAGTGCAAACATTTAGGGTTTTGTTGCATTTAAATGTTTTCTACGTCTTTGGAAACCTCGACTAGAAGAGACATGTGTGCACTGCTGTCAGTTATAGACGCCAAGCCAGGAAAGGTTAACACAGATGCAAACCAGCCACCATTAGCATCGGGAGGTTAATGGAAACAGGGCTGGGGCTGGGCTGTCTTCAGATTTCTGGAAATGTGGGGACAAAGGTTCACGTCTCTTCCGTGCTTGTATTCCCTCTCTGCTCTTCCACCTACCTCCAGGTTGGCAGCCAAAATACACGCTCTAATTTCATTCCCTGTTCTTGCCCATGTGCTTTGTGAATTGCCTCTCTTGACACAAGATAAAGTGAATGAGCAGAGGAATTCGCCCCCTGCAGAAACCAAAGGCAAGGCCAAGTCTGTTTGCTAAGGAAACACGCCCTGCTCACCAAACAGCTCAACAGATAGCTGCTGCTTCTGCCTCTTCATAGAGCCTCACAAAAATAATCCTTGAGCATCTAGGACCCACCAGACCCTGAGCTAAATGCACTCATGAATAAGGATACCTTACAAGGCATCCTCTTGGGAGTATATCACAGCAGGCCAAGGACAGTTAATGCCTGAAAAAGACAAGAAGAAAAAATAGTGGATTACACCTGCTAGGTCACCAGTTCTGGGCTGGATGTGCAGTAGCCTCCTCTCACAGGCCTGCTGTAGAAGTCCTCTTTCCTCAGCTCTCTGTACACTTTCCCAAAACAAATACCTAACTTCAATTCACTTAACCATGCTGGAGGGCACAAGATCTCCTCCAACCCCCATCTCCCTCATAGCCAGTATTCAGGTTTCTGGAATCTGGATACCTTCTTCACCTGTGTCCAGGACCTCCCGCAGAATAGCAGAACAAGCATGCAGGTGCAGACATCTGTCATATTTCAAGCAGGCTCCCAGGTGGGCAGCTCTGGCCATGGGAGACTCCACAAAAGGGAAGAATACTTCTCATCGTATCATCCCAAACCCATGTTGAGGACAGCAAGCCCCAAGCAGCCTCTCCATCTAGTGGTATTAAAACAGCAAAATTACCTGTGCAAGCAGAGTTCTGACAAATCGGATCAGACTGAAAAGAGCCCATGTTTGCCTGATGTCTCTACACAGGTGAGGGCTGTGCACATGGCAAGGGTGCTTTCCACCAGGATGTAGCACAGCTGAAAGGCGGACAAGGCAGGGGTTTCTACAAGAGATTCTCTATTATTTTCTATATGAGAGAAATGAGGGCAAAGTGAATAATGTTCAGGATGTACTTTCTCTCTATTCTCCTCTCTATATTCTCTCAAAGAGTCTGGTCTTCAGTGGGAGAGAGGAATGAAATCCCTGGCCCCTGAAACCAGCTTTGTTTTTGCTGACTCAAACAGGGATCTTAGAGGACTGGCTCTCTAAATGACAATCCCCTGACTCAGCTTGTCTTCCCCAAGTATAAAGTCTTTAATTGGGAATCTTAGTGTAGTTAACATTTTTTGAAAGCTGTCACACCTGAGAAAGGATGCTCACCCTGAGCCTGACTTGGTCTCTTTCAACTGCCTGCTTCTTTCTGTTAAGCATCCTTATGTATATAGTCCAGCCAGACCTGCATGCACCAGAGGCTGTCAGAGAGAAAGGTGGTGTCCTGCTGCTTCTTGCTTTGGGTCTGAGATCCTGAGTCTCAAAATAAAAGGCCTGGCTTTCTCAGAAGGGCTGTGCTCTCTTTTCCGTATTCAAGTAGCTGAGATCAGCAGGGGTGGAGAGGAACTCAGGGACCCGGAAACTACATCTTTATTTTCTGTAATCATTGCAACTAATATTTGTCGACCACATTTGCAGTTTCCAGACTCCTCCCGTCCACATCACTTTATTTTATCTTACAGCACTTTGGGAGTGAGCAAGAACCATTACCCACAGTTTGGAGAGAGTAGCAAACTGGCCCAACATCCCTTACCACCAAGTGGCAAACTTGGGACTCAAACCCTGGTCTCCCCATTCAAATTCTCTGCTCTTCCCACCACGATGTGACCTCTTTCTCCGGACAGAATTGCAGGGGGTAGAAATGTCAAACAGCAGAATGTTGGCTACCTTTCCAATTAAAAGCTCAATAAGGAAATAACAACATAACAACCTCATATTCTTTTGGGTTTCCTACGTTTGTGTTGGGACAATGAGATGCCTTCTATTACTATAGGTTCATAAACACTTTCCTATTTACTCTCTACATGCCAGGCATGGTGCTGGTTACAGGTATGTAACCCTGACAAGCATTACACATAAAGCCTTTCTGCTGTAGACAAAACTTTCTCCTTTGCCCTCCCAATAACAAATTAAAGAGAAGCAAAGAGAACCTCTGTTGTCCATCATGCAAAACAACATCAAGCAGTTCTTGGTGAATGTCCAACAGAAGACTGAATTGAGTAAAGCTGACATTCTTGATTCTCTCCCATAGTTTTAACTTCCTTTTCTTTTTTCCATTTCCGCTGCCTGCATCCCACTCTTAGCCACCATTCCACTTCCCCCTCATCATTAGGGGCCTGCAGATACAGCTGCCGTGCATAAGCTCCTTAGTACTTCCATTTCCAAAAGTCACTTTTTACCCAGGAAAAGCAAGCAAACAAAAAGGCACAAGTCAGGGGTCTTAACAGCCAAGTATATCATTCTAAATGAAAGGATTGCCAAAGACCATACTCCTAGTGAGTTGCAGGCCTTCCAGAGAGAGAGGAAGAGCTGGAAACAGGTGAATACCTGGAAGATGCTCAGGTCTGGCCATGTCTGGGAAAAGCAGAAGAGCCCCCAGGTGGGTCCTTTTCTAGGGGTCCCCAGTATGATAGAACAAAGTCAGGTCTTGTATCTTTGAGGCCATTTCAAGTATGTTTCACCTGCAAACCCCAGATGAGTCCTCCTGTCCAGATAAGAGTGATTTGGTTTCTCCCCAGTCTTGCCTCTAAAAATGGAACAATCTCTGGGATTGCAGTGGACCTCTAGGTCTCTGTAACATTTTTATTTCACATGACCCTTCTGCCATGACCCTGACAATCTCATTTTTGCAGGCTCAACACTTCCCCAGAGCAGTGGCCAGAGAATTTAATAAAAAGAAGATCTGGCCAGGTGCGGTGGCTCACACTTGCAATCCCAGCACTTTGGGAGACCGAGGCGGGCAGATCACCTGAAGTCAGGAGTTTAAGACCGGCCTGGCCAACATGGTGAAACACCATCTCTACTAAAAATACAAAAATTAGCCAGGTATGGTAGCGCATGCCTGTAATCCCAGCTAATGAGGAGGCTGAAGCAGGAGAATCCCTTGAACCTGGGAGGCAGAGATTGCATTGAGCTGAGGTTGCATCAGTGCGCTCCAGCCTGGGTGACAGAGTGAGACTCCATCCCAAAAAAAAAAAAAAAAAAAAAAAAGGATCTAAAAGCAAACTTCAGGGGGCAGAGGGGTATTCAAAGGTGAAATATGGGGAAGAAGCTGGAAGGATATTGGTTCATTAGTGATGCAAGAACATGGGCTCCCGACCAATGACTCTCAGGGCATGTGCTGGCTGCCCTCTTGTTTTCCTGCCCAGGGAGATGAGCTTGCAAGGGCAAGGTCATTCCTTTGTCCCAAAGATGAAAGGTGCTTGGGGAATGATTCTTTACATCTGGTTTATTAGACAAGATAAAGGGCTCCTAGAGAAGATGGCAAGGTGACAGTGAGAAGATATTTCTCAGAAATTAGAATAAACCAATGAGGGGAAAATGTCAAAGAATATGACACAGTAGGTTGAGAAGGAGAGGATAAATTCAATAACTCTGCAGCTGTGCTCCACATGCATAAATATTCTAGATCTTCTAAATAAGAACAGCGTCCCATGCTTCACAGAACACTTAAGTAAATTCTTGGTAAATTTTCGCACAGGTGGAAGGAAACATTAGCGACCTGGGGTCATGGGGCGGGAGGTAGGTACACCTTGGTGCTTGGAGGTTCCCTCCTGAGAGGCACAGGATGGCTATTCGTAGCCTGACAAAGCAGAATGCTGTCTTTGTATAATGTGTATCCAAGGCGAAATAACAAAGAGCCAATAAGGAAAGGGAAAAGACCAGGCAGGGCTTTGATATTTGAAAAAAAAAGATCTCTATGACATACACAAACCCAAGTGCAGAACCCCAGGGACCACATTTAGGTGAAGACAAAAGGAGACGCCCAGCAAGTTGCCAAAGTACTGGTCTCAACAAGACTGTGGTTTGTTTTTTCATTGTAAGAAGATGAAAATTTCTGTACCCCAAAAGAGGAAGCTGGACTAAATTTCCCACGAAACTGAAGGTGCGATTCTTCAATGAACCCTACAATTGGCACAGGGTTCTTGCTACTGTCTTGGTGGATAGGAAGGAGTAAGATGTTCTCCCCTCTTTTACTACTTCCACTTGGGGCAGGAATTGTGGGCCTTGATGTCAATTTTCTTATCTCTTTCCAGATGTGTGTGGCACATGTCACTCAACAAAGAAAGGAAGTCAGTGTGATTACTCAACAAGAGTTTTAAAAGGAAACCTGCAGCCATTATGTGTTCTCACTCCTCGCGCTACTGCCCAGCTTTCCTTCCAGGAATGGGGGCACACATAGTGGTCTAACCTACTTAAGCATAACAGACCATAGGCACTGTCGTTAATTTCAGCTGCTTCTTATAAGAAATAAGAGTCTGTTACACGATGATGTCAGAAGGCCTCAGGATCATAAAAAGATTTCCCACAGGGTCTCCTAAAATAGGAGAGACGACCAGAGTCATTTTGGTTGAGGTAATCGAGTACAGACAGAATACTCCTCCAGCTGCAGGGGATAAATAACACTTTCCCAATATAGATGGCAAAGCGTTCTCCGAATCCAGCAACAGCAGCGCTATCGAGAATCCTGCTATCTCCTGGAGGCCTCACTCTATTACATGTCGAACATCAAATAGATCCCCGCCTTGTCCTGCTGACAATTTTATCTCTCAAATGGTAGAGAAAGCAATTAGGGAAACTGCTCTTCTTGACACAATTCTGACATCAAGGAAGAGTCAGCCAGCGATGCGTAGGTGGCAGGAATCTCCTGAGTGAGTGACCACTTTATCTCGGAATAAAGCGTAATCGCTTGGGAAGGGACACAGCTTGAAGGTGGACGTGGTCACTATTCCCAGCCATCGTCTCTGAGCAGAAACTAGCTATGCCTCCTGCCTTCCAAGAGCTTGCAGTCTACCCAGAAGATAAGTCACATCTGCAGGCATTTCATCTATGACAAAGGAGAGGCCGAAAGGGCAAGTGTTATAGAATTCAAGGAAGGAAGAGTATCTTGTGGGTGGGGTGATGTGATAGAAATTTATTCTACAGAAATCTGACTTGAGCTGACTATGGAAGGTGATGAATTATTTAAAGCACGTGCATGTGTGTACAAGTGTTTGTGCATGTATGTGTGTGTGCATGCATGTGTGTGCATGCATGTGTGTGTGCACATGTGTATGTGTGTGTGTACATGTGTATGTGTGTGAAGGAGGAATGTACATTTCACACCTGGGCAGTGGTTTGAGAATTAGGATGTAAATGTTCGCAGGAGGCCAATGAGTTTGGCCCAGTGGTGAGTTCCTATAAGGACACACTAAGCCATGGGATTGAAGACAGAAGGTAGTAAATGTCTTTTAAGTGTTAGTAAGCCATACCTCCTTCTCTGTCCTCAGAATCAGCTCCTGCAACCATATTTGTTCTAAGTGACCATTCACACTTCACCCCAGCACAGCTGTTTGAATTGGGGTGAACACATGACAAAAACTGAACCAAACAGATGCTTTCTCTCAAGAGTTTAAAATTTGGATTATCTGCTGGTCTGCTGCTCTGTGGGTGCAGAAACTCAGGAGCTACGAGGAGACCATCTGCTCCTAAGAACCAAAAGAAGTGGAAGGCAGTCTGCAGAATGAGAAGAATGAAGGAGACAAATGTGGACAGGCAGAGATGAGCTCTCAGGACAGAAGGGACTGAACTAGACCCTGTCTTGTTCCATTTCTTCTTCTTCTTTCTTTCTTCTTTTTTTTGGTAGGGAGAAGAGACAGGGTCTCACTATGTTGCCCAGGCTGGTCTCTGGCCTCTAATTCTTGGCCTCAAATGATCCTCCTGCCTCAGCCTCCCAAACCACTGGGATTGTAGGCATAAGCTACCATGCCTGGCCAGCCTTGTTCCATTTCCATCCTTATCTGAGTCCTCTGGGGTCAGGCTGCTCTCCTTGTGTAAGAGGCCCATGAAAGCCCTGTACCTTGATGCATTCTCCTTTTCTTTTCTTTCTTTCTTTTTTTTTTTTTTTTTTTTTTTTTTTTTGAGACAGGGTTTCTCTGTCACCCATGCTGGAATGCAGTGGTGCGATCTTGGTTCACTGCAATCTCCGCCTCCTAGGTTCAAGCGATTCTCCTGCCTCAGCCTCCCGAATAGCTGGGATTACAGGCACATGCCATCACGCCCAGCTAATTTTTTATTTTTAGTAGAGATGGGGTTTTGCCATGTTTGCCAGGCCGGTCTCTCAAACTGCTGACCTCATGTGTTCTGCCCGCCTCGGTCTCCCAAAATGCTGGGATTACAGGCATGAACCACCACACCCAGCCGCATTCTCCTTTTCAAGTCAAGCTGGATTGCATGGATTCTGAGACTGCAAAGAAAGATCATGATAATATATGCCAGGCACTGAACTGAGCACTTTACAGAGTTATGGCAATAAAACTGTAGGTACATATTGTGGACTATAAGTAACCTGCATAAGGCTATTCAGCTTCTAGGATGAAGCAGAGCCAGCGTTGGAGCCCAGACAGTGATTTGGAGCTGGTGCTCTCAACCCTATTACTGTTTTCCCCCATGTCTTGGCAAAGGCATGTGTTCTGCAACCAGAGCTTATGGCAAATGATGTTGGACTTCATCCTTTATATCATAAAAGTAGTTGAAGATTTTTGAGCAAGGGAATGATAAGTGCAAGGAGGGGACAGTCCACAGGCAGGAAGATCCTGGGGGTCAGACCAGCAGGAGAAAATGTTTTCCAGGGTTATCTTTGAATGCATTGAGCCTAATTGGGAAAGAAATGAAAACAAAACTGGGAGGAAAGCCAAGGTTGTTAGCCCAGAGGGATGAGAACCTGTCAGTCTGATAGGGGAGGTGAGGATAGAGAGGATGAATGAACAGCTAGGTCAGCAGCCAGGTAAGGGAAAGCACTGGAGCAGGACGCAAGGTAAGGAGTAAGCCAAGAAATGCAGTCAACCAGCACACAGTCAGGAACGTCACTCTTTACTGCAGAGCCTGGTGTTCACTGCCTGGTGGGAACAGCTCTTTCGGACAACCGCACTGGAGCTCATAGCTGCAAAGCATCAGGAGACCAGCAGTCCATCTGCAAAGGAAAAGAGTGGGTGGGAGCAAATGATAGGGCAGCGGGACTGTCAAGGAATGCGGGTGCAAACGCAAAAGGAAGATGTAAGAGAGATGCCAGAAGGGATAACACAATCAAAGAGGGTTTTTCTTTCTATCATTTTTTCTTCTCTTATTTTAAATCTCTTTTTTTTTTCATTTTTTTCTGGACAGGGAAGCTCTGTTTATCTTTGTAGGTAGAAGCTAAGGAGCCAGCAGGAAAAATTGAAGCTGCAACAGATGAGGAATAAAGGATGGAGCGAGGCACTGGGTAGGCACCTGGACTAGAGAAAAAAATGAATGGAAAACATTATTGGAGAGAAAAATAGGTAGAAATCCATGGCTAGGCAGACCAACAGGGTAAGCCCTTCATGCAAGAAAGATTATGAAAGGTAAAGTTTCAGCACAATAGTCACAAACAATCCCAGAGGGGGGAAAAAAAAAGAGTAGAGGCATCTAAAGTGGGCCACTCAGTCACCAGCTGTCTGCCAGAGTTGGAGCATTGAAGTGACAGGGACAAATGTGGGAAGGAGAGGTCCCCAACCGCAGGGGCACACAGCTCCGCCACAGGGGCCAGGGTATCTGCCAGCAGGGCTGCGGGCTCAAAAAGTGCTCGAACATTTTTAAAAGAATTTTTGAGCTATGTATTGGGGGAAAAAAGCAACAAACGATGAATCCACTGCTCAGAGAAGATAATTTAATGCTCACAGATGGCAATAAGAAGGCAAAACTCGTAGTTTGTTTGCCTTTCCTTAGGAAAATGATCTTGAGAGGAAGCAAGGTAGAATAAACATCATAAAGAAATAAGTGAAGCACAAGAGAGTGAAAGGATAATAGGAGAACAGTTGGCTTCCTCAAATGAATTCAACTATTCAGGCCCCGACAAAGCACTGCCCAGCACTGAAGGTGGGGCTCACAGGTCCATGCCTGGGGACATTTTCAAAGAGATGCCAGAGACCTGAAGAGGCACAGATTTTGTCCAAATCAGGTGGGAGGAGAGGGGGAAGGCATACCCTGAAAAGCCCAAGCTAAAGCCCACAATGGAATTAATTATGAAACTGGTGGCTCTTGAGTATATGGAAGAGATGTTGATTACTGAAAGCCACTGGTGTTCATAAATTGTGCTATGTAACCTCATTTCCATATTTTAAGAGGGGCAACTAGACTGCTAGTTTTCATGACCTATATCATTCCAAAAAGAGTCGAAGGTTGATTAAAGGGACAGCAAAAATCCTCCAAGACACTGCAAATTATGAATATATGAGAAAGAAAAACAAAGGATAGGAGAGACATAAAAATTGAGCCATAAATAAGACCAATAATAAAATGTGCAGTATAGAGTCTTACCTACTTGTTAAAATAAATTATATTCACTTGATGAAGGTGGACCACTAATTTGTCTCTAAGTGTTCTTAGAGCCAAATTATCACGCAACAACAAAAGGGAATTGTGATCAATTATTCATTTCACACCATCTATGAAATTTACAAAAGCAAGTAAGAAGAAAAGAGGATATAAGGGGAGATGGATGGAAGGAGAACAAAAAGACAGAAAGGTAGAAAGGAATAAAGAAAAGAAGCACAATTATTCCTGAGACTAGACCCAAAAGAGACTTCTCCCAAGAATCCTCAGAAAAAGGAAAGCGTGTAATTGTAGTAAACAAGCGCTTCAAGGACTTTCTTACAGTTACATATAATACATAACCTCCAAAAACTCCCCTAACTTTCTAGTCTAGATTATTTGTAATTCAAATTTGAATAAATTTCATTAAAAATCCCAGTACTGTAAAAGTATCCTCAGTCTCTAATGTTGGCCTGATTATTTTAAGCAACATTCTGTGCAGATTAATTATAGACAAGCCAAATACCAACACAACAAACTCTGGAGGACTCTCCACATTCTTCTTTCTAGTGCTGGCTCAGGGTCACACATCCTCTATGCAGTCTGTCCAGGGCACTGCTTTGGAAAGACTTAGGGTCCTCTTGTCTGTGGAGACCAGTGGTAAGTGTGATTCTCCCTGAGGTCAGACAGGCTCGCATGGACAGCCAATGACCCAAGCTTGGAAGAGTCTTGAGAAACCAGCATCTCTGTCTTCAAACAATACGATAGCCAGGTCATGTCTACTACATGAATGATTATCTTCAGCTGGCTCTTTAAGTTATCATACCATCTCTAAAGAAAGAGGTTTCACATGGGTTGCAAAGGTTAGGATAAGGGGAAAATACACCAGAAAAACACTAGACTAGGAAGAAAACTGAGGTCCTGGCTCTACACCTATAACAATGTGAATTTATCTAAGCCATTTCACTTCTTTGGGTAATTCTCTATAAAATAAAAAGTTATATATTTAGATGACTGTTGACCCTCCTTTCTTTGCTAATATTCAATAATTTAGGAGTATAAAGTAAAAATGCGTATGTTCTGTCATTGTATAATATAGATAGTATCAGTTATCTTGATAATTTATGATGTAAGTCATTTGATTTATAGGAATCAAATTTCTTTTTTTTCTTTTTAATTTCAGCTGTTACTATTATTATTATACTTTTAAGTTCTGGGACACATGTGCAGAACGTGCAGGTTTGTTACATAGGTATACACGTGCCATGGTGGTTTGCTGCACCCATCAACCCGCCATCTACCATCACATTAGGCATTTCTCCTAATGCTATCCCTCCCCTAGACCCCCACACCCGGTGTGTGATGTTCCCCTCCCTGTGTCCATGTGTTCTCTTTGTTCAGCTCCCACTTATGAGTGAGAACATGTGGTGTTTGGTTTTCCGTTCCTGTGTTAGTTTGCTGAGAATGATGGTTTCCAGCTTCATCCATGTCCCTGCAAAGGACATGAACTTATCCTTTTTTATGGCTGCATAGTATTCCATGGTGTATATGTGCCACATTTTCTTTATCCAGTCTGTCATTGATGGGCATTTGAGTTGTTCCAACTCTTTGCTATTGTGAATAGTGCTGCAATAAACATATGTGTGCATGTGTCTTTACAGTAGAATGATTTATAATCCTTTGGGTATATACCCAGTAATGGGATTGCTGAGTCAAAAGGTACAGAAATCCAATTTCTACATAAATTTTCAGAAAGATGTGCATTACAATGTGTACCTATATGATGATGAAGATGGGGCAATTCTAAATGCACTGTAGAATCCTGAATTGGATCCTGGGGCAGAAAAAGGGACATTAGTGGAAAAACTGGTGATCTCCAAATAAAGTATGTAGTGTTTTTTTGTTTTTGTTTTTGTTTGTTTTTTGAGATGGAGTCTCGCTCTGTCACTGAGGCTGGAGTGGAGTGGCACCATCTTGGCTCACTGCAAGCTCTGCCTCCCAGGTTCACGCCATTCTCCTGCCTCAGCCTCCCAAGTAGCCAGGACTACAGGCACCCCCCACCATGCCCAGCTAATTTTTTGTATTTTTAGTAGAGACAGGGTTTCACCATGTTAGCCAGGATGGTCTCAATCTCCTGGCCTTGTGATCCGCCCGCCTCGGCCTCCCAAAGTGCTGGGATTACAGGCGTGATAGTTTTGTTTTGTTTTTGTTTTTGTTTTTAAGAGGTTTCACATATACTTTTCAGTCTGGTAGGCTTGACCTTTTATCTCACAACCAGCTCCACAAAAATATAAGCACTAGAATTCATACCTCTAATTGATCCATTCTTCTTGATTGGTCTTAGACTCTGGTCTCTGAACTATTCTCAACCTTCTTGGCTCCCTACCGAATCCCTGCATAAAGTCATGCAGCCCCTTTGATTACATAGTTTCCAATAACCCTTGATATCCTTGAGATAATACTGAGCAGCCCAGGCCCTCACGGCCAATGGTCAGTCTGATTCACCCTTCAGACTGGGTTTGAACAGACAGTAGTATTGGTGGTCATTCACTCGTGTAACAAATCTCACTGACCCTATATTATGCCCTGTATTGTTCCATCCTAAGATAATTTGGAATAAGACCATGGCATTCTATGATAAATGCCACTTTCACTTTCAATTCTTGGTAAAGATAATGGAATCAGCAAGGTCTAGAGAAGGGCAGCTAAAATCATCAAAAGACAGAAAAGTCTCCTTCCTGACGATAAATTAAATAAATTAGGAGTCTGCAAGACAAATAAAAATGTTAGGAGGAGACAATGTCAATGTTTTCAAAGCCTTGAAGAGAAAAAATTGATTTGTAAACCATATTCCAGATAATAGACTGAGGTATCATCCCTTGAATCTTGAAACAGACAAATTTAGGGCAGTTAGAAATTACGAATAATAGCAACAAAACTGGTGATATCAAGAGCCAGTAAGGACTAAAAATGTAAATTTAAGGAGGATGAAAAAAAGTCATAAAAAAAAATCTATGTAAGAATCTTAAGAGGAAACTGAACATCTATTACCTCTGGAGAGAAGCTCAACTCCCAGATCGCTTGGCATGTTGACTACCAATAGCTAAGCTCTACTCTCTGCAGGACTTTGAGAGTTACTTGTTTGTTTAAGCCGGTGTTGTTCATTTGCTGTGAGGATCAACCATGTAAAAATGCATAGCACTGTGCCCAGGACACCAAGCCCCAATAAGTAGCAGCAGCAGCCATGTGGCAGCCATTCTTGCATGATTCGGCTGAAGGAGGTCAGGTCCAGCTCAACATAACAGTTCTGCTGAGTTATTATTCTGTCTTCAGCAAATTAACAATTGCCACTTTTCAATAATCAGATTCTGCTGCCAGGTTCCTCTCAGCTCAACACTTGGGATCATTCTGGAGAATTCCAGATAAGTCCTTTCATACTTAGAAAGAGGATCTAGCACTATAAATGTTTTCAGTATCAAGATCATTCTGGTCCCAGGGAAAATGTTTTTGCCGAAAAATATAAGTGTACATTAACCAGTTGTCATGCGGTCCTCCCCTCACCCCTGACCCCAGTGACAGATGGTAAGAAATCTTATATGCCAAGAAGTAGAGGGTCAAAGGGCTTATGTTGTGGCTGCCTCGGGAAGAACGATAGGAAATCTCAACAAACACTTCAGACATTTGTCTTTGCAATAAGACATGTCAAAAAGTGAAACATACAAAATTAAAAGGTGAATAATAAGAAAAAAAGAAGATTTCTAGAGAAATGCACACTTAAAATAACTCAGAGTCCATCCAGGGGAAATGCCATCCACTTGCTGCAGGACACATGATGGGAAATTTTTGAGGAGAAGGAAGTCACTGCTGGGACTCCCATATTCCTCTGGTGCACTTGAAATTCACCTTCTGCTTCTCCAGTCTGGGAGACCGATATCTTCATTCCCACTGGTCACTCTCAGCTTGGGCTAAGGCACATTTGCTGGATTCCTGGGGCCAGAGGCAAAGGCAACCACAGAAGGAAGAAGTTGGTTGAATGTTACAGCCAAGAGCACTTTAGAGGCATTTTGAATCAACCTCCCTTTGCCCACAAATAAGCTGAGAGCCAGTGCATTTGGAAAAGAGCTGAGTCTATCCTCTTAGGACACAGCCAGGCCTGCCCAGTTGGGATTGTGGTATCCATGGAACCAGCCTTGTGACCAACTGGCCTTCAAGTTCTTCAGTGCCAAAATGGGGATAATAATAGTCCCCCCCCATAGATTATAGGAAGCATTATTAGGTTGGTGCAATTACTTTTGTACCAACCTAATAGACGAGATAGTTTGCAAACTATACTTAGCATACTGTCTGGCACACCCTAAGTATTCAATAAATTATACCTATCATTATACCTAGAGTTCTTCATTATTATTTCCCGTCCTTCTTTTTCATCCCAATGCAGTTGGGGAAAAAGAATGAAAAATGAAAATATTTTGAGATTGTTGTCTGCCATTCCTGTATCTTCAAGTGCTCATTTGCTGAATAGGCTGTGCCTTGATTACAGTCCTATGTGGGTTTGAATTTACATTCACAAGTATGTTTGAATTTCACTAGCATTCCTCTCCAGGGACTCATGCTAAGTCAATACCTCTCATCAGATAAGGCTTAAATTGGTGTTGCAGACTACCATTTGGACTCCGTAACAGAATTGCAAATGGAGTGATAATTAATGAATTTCCCAATTATTCTCCCCTATTCCAGATTTATCAGCCATTGCCTCTTCAAAGTTGTTCTTCACCCTCAGGGATATGGTGTGATAATAATGAGCAAAGGAGATAAAAAAGGAAAGCCCTACTGATTATAGGCAGGTGGCTGAATTCTACAATTCATTCCTCATAGTTGAGCCCTATATTAGTGTCTTCTCTTCCATCCTCTCTCCAACCACTGCATTCTGTTTCTCCCATCTGCCAGTGGATGCTTCAAAACTGTTCTCTCCAAGGGCAGGGTTACAGAAACCTCACAACTGGCAAACCCATAACTGGCAAACTCAGGGGTATTTTTCAGGCCTTACAAACATTTCCTTCTTTGAATTTTCTCTGTTGTCACCTGGTTTTCCTCCTATTTCTCTGCCCACTCCATCTAGGTCTAGAGTACCTCTTGTTCTGCTGTACCTTCTAAACATCTCTTCTTTCTATCGGTTCTTCATCCCTAGTTCCCTGGCCTGGTTCACACCTGTAGCATTGTTCACCCAAACCACTGCCATAGCTGTCAAACAGGTTTCCCTGTCAGTCTCACACAACTACCAGTACAATCTCTACTCTACCAGCAAAATGGTCATTCAAAAAAAAGGAAAT
This sequence comes from Theropithecus gelada, assembly GCF_003255815.1. Classification (NCBI taxonomy): domain Eukaryota; kingdom Metazoa; phylum Chordata; class Mammalia; order Primates; family Cercopithecidae; genus Theropithecus; species Theropithecus gelada. Next base: position 165,800,545 of record NC_037670.1, on the reverse strand, counting down.
CCAATCACATCACTCTCACCTAATTTTTTTTCACCTCCAGAATAACATTCAGACATTTTCATGTACACACAAGTCCGCCCCTGACTGGGCCCCCCAGGCCTGCCTGCCACGTGTCCTGACGCTTTCCCGTGCTCTCCTTTCATTCACTTGCACCTCCACAATGTCATGTCCTTCCTTTGCGCACATGCTGTTCCCTCTGCTAAAAGTATCTCCCCCCAGTCGCAAACTCTGACCCATCATTGGAGGCTTGGCTCCAGGGTGACTCTTCTGCAAAATAGTTCCTCACCAGTAGCATACAAGACACACAGGAACCCTCCCATTACCAGGGTGTGTTTGCTTCTCCACCTTCACAGGAGACAGAAAGCTCCAGGGACCGTGTCTTACTGGACTTCATGTTCCCAGTATCAAGCACTGCAGTCCTTGGTCCCCGCCAGGCAGACGACGCACGTTCGCTGCTCGGTCCTCAACTAGAGACTAGATAAATGACTGGCAAAGGTAGACAAGTGTTCCTTCAAAAGGATATTTTTAAACCCCAGAAAAGAAAAGATGACAAAAATCCCTGTCTGCTCATGTGAGTGGCGTTCTGCGAGGCTTTCAGGAGGAAAAAAAATCTTATGGGTCTCACTGATGGCACCAGAAGAGCAAGCCTATCCCTGAGGCACTATTTAAATTCCACTCTGTGATTTTCTTTTTAATTCATTTTTATTCCAGGTGCAGCCCTGCAGCTATTTTAAAACTGAGACCTAAAATAAACTAACACTAATAGCTGGAGTTATCACAGGCTCTCCGGTAACAGGGTGCCTTGAATCCAAAAAAAAAAAAAAAAAAAAAAAAAGTCCTTCACAGAATTTTGACAAACCACAATATCGCTTCCCAGGAGAGGGTGCAGAGCAAAAAGAACAGGGGGCTCCATCATCAAAGGATTGTGCTTCACCTTGCAAAAGCATTCATTCCTAGATTCCCTGAAATAGTTCACTTTGTACATTTAACCATTCGTTTTCAAAATATTAGCAGCCTGAAAGAAAGACTAGAATGCTTTGCAGGAAAACACGAAAAAAACAAGATAGAGAAGCAGCCTCCAACTGCGGCCAGCAGGTCACTTGTGTCATTCCCCCGAGACCCAGGGTCTGGGCACAAATGCCAGTTCCAGGTCCCACCCTAGACCGGTGGAATCAGAACCTCTGCTAGGAGGGAAAAAGTGTCATTTAGATGCATGTTTTCTGGAAAGCAACTCCATGCTAAAGAAAGCTGCCCCAGGAAATAGAGTTTTGTGAGTGGTGCTGTATTAGTCCATTTTCACTGCTGATAAAGACACACCCAAGACTGGGAAATTTTTAAAGAAAAATGGGTTTAACAGACTCACAGTTCCATGTGGCTGGGGAGGCCTCACAATCATGGTGGAAGGTGAAAGGCACATCTTACATGGCAGCAGGCAAGATAGAATGAGAACCAAGGGAAAGGGGTTTCCCCTCATAAAACCATCAAATCTCATGAGGCTTATTCACTACCACAAGAACAGTATGGGGGAAATCACTCCCATGATTCCTTTATCTCCCACCGCGTCCCTCCCACAACATGTAGGAATTATGGGAGCTACAATTCAAGATGAGATTTGGCTGGGGACACAGCCAAACTATATCAGGTGCCCAGAGATGCAGGCCTGCTTCTGACCTGTTTGGGTAGTCAAGAGCCGGGGTTGTTTCTTTCAACTCATTCAATGAAAAAAAAAAAAAAATTCATGCTTTAATTACTGGTCTAAGCCAGCAGGGAGTCCACAATATGAATGGAACCCAGACGGGGAACTTTCCCAGACACATAATACTAGACATTTCTTATTTGGTCAGAGCAGCACCTCTCTTTATTTCCTTTTTCTAGAGGACAAGCCCACTTACCCCACCCTAGTCCCTCTCATGCCATGGGAAGTGAGCTTGCAACTGGATCCACCAAATTGGGTTTCTGTCACTTGCAACTGAAAGAGTCTTGTGTATTACACAAGGTCAGTGAGTGAAAATGGAGTCTATTTGAGAACTTGGACTTCCAGGATCCCAGAAGTGAATAACTTGGGGACCATGGATGTATGCAATGGAAATCCACCAATGGCTACAGAAAGGGCAATCTAGGAAGAGAAGCCGGTGCTATTTGCTCATGGCTGGCTTCTCCAGAGACACTCCATTCATTTTTGGTAACTGAGGTCAGACTCAGGGTTCCAGCTTGGGGCTACCCTAGCAGAACCCCACCTGAGGCCCAGGGCAGCCTCTCCTTCCCAGCCAGGAGTGCACGCCTCTGAGTCCAGCTTGCTAGATTTTGCCTTGCTAAGGGAACAGTTACTTTGCCTAGAACAAAAGTGGCCAGCTCTCCCTCCTACAACTTTTCACAGCATTTGCTCTCCCCATCACTCTTCTTATTTACACTCTGTGACAGCCTTCGAGTCAGAAAGAAAACTGGACAGTGTTTCCCAATATTTAAAATTGCACGGGCCTATAAAATCATCTCATAAAAGGAGTGCCAACTTATTATTTTGCTAAAAGTAACACTGTTTTAAAAACACAACCCTTTAACACTATCCTATCATAAAAGAATGTTCTTATACCAAAGAAAAATGAAAAGCACCTGAAACACACAATCTCAGAATAGACAAATGAAAAGTTTACTATGTTGCCACCTCCTATCTCCTCTTTCTACTTTTTTTTTTTTTTTTTTTTTTTTGAGACGGAGTCTGGCTCCGTCGCCCAGGCTGGAGTGCAGTGGCGCGATCTCGGCTCACTGCAAGCGCCGCCTCCCGGGTTTACGCCATTCTCCTGCCTCAGCCTCCCGAGTAGCTGGGACTACAGGCGCCCGCTACCTCGCCCGGCTAGTTTTTCGTATTTTTTAGTAGAGACGGGGTTTCACCGTGTTAGCCAGGATGGTCTCGATCTCCTGACCTCGTGATCCGCCCGTCTCGGCCTCCCAAAGTGCTGGGATTACAGGCTTGAGCCACCGCGCCCGGCCTCTACTTTTTTTCATTTTCTTTGGATCAGAGAAAATGGCCTCACAGATCAGCCCCAGACTGCAGAAAAGCATTTCTGAGTTACTCACCTAGAAGTCCTCTGGCCCAACTAATCCAAGACAAGGACTCATCGATGGTCAGCATGTGACCTCTGTTTGTTCTCACTCTGAACAGAATCTTACCTTGATAAGATGTTTTAAGGTTACAAAATGCTCACACATGCTTTATTCACATTAATTTTGGTGGATTCTCATCACAAAGCTATTTTGCAGATGAGAGAGCTGAAGTGCTCACCTTGGCCTAATGGATAAAGGATTTTCCTTACTTGGGCACCAATTCTGCCTGCCTTTAATCTCCACCTTTCAACCCTTATTTTGCCCTTTGGAACTTTCCTTCTACACAATTGTTCTTAAATTTCACCCTTCAGTCCTCTCTTTTCCAGGCTAACTAGACAGACCTCAGTAAACTCCCATCTAAATCCCTAACATGTTCCACAGTGCTGGTAGCACATATATATGCAAACAGTGTTTGCTGAAGAATAAATGAAGGAATTGCTCCTTATTCAACATGATTTCTAGACCCTTCACTTCCCTGACCATACCTCTCAGGAGACATTTGCAATCTGTTTTTTTGTTTTGTTTTGTTTTTTGTTTTTTGTGAGACAGAGTCTCGCTCTGTCGCCCAATCTGGAGTGCCATGGCACAGTGTTGGTTCGCTACAACCTCCACCTCCTGAGTTCAAGCAATTCTCCTGCCTCAGCCTCCCAAGTTGCTGGGATTACAGGCATGCAGCCACCACACCTGGCTAATTTTTGTATTTTTAGTAGAGACAGGGTTTCACCATGTTGGCAAGGTTGATCTCGAACTCCTGACCTCAGGTGATCTACCGGCCTCGGCCTCCCCAAGTGCTTGGGACTACAGGCATGAGCCACTGTGCCCGGCCCTGCAATCTTTTGATGTGCCTCCTAAGATATCATGCCCATGCGCAAGTCATGCACCAGACAGGCTTAACTATGCAGAATGCTAAGTCCCCTCGGCCCTCTTGCCCTGGGAGCAAAGCCTTCATTCTGAAGCTTGAGATTGTGTGATTTCCTTTCCGGAAGCTATTTCCCACTGCCAACATCTATGAGATGGTAGTCATCTAAAATTCTTAGATATTCCCAATTCTGAATTTCTTCATTGGTATTTTAAATCTAAGAAGAATTCTCTAACATTTAGCCCTGTTGTATTTATTGTTATTAGTCTCCAAAGTCAGTGTCTTCTGTTCTTATCTGAGTATTCATATCTTCATATCTTATCTCTCCAACTAGATTACAAGGTCCGTGAGATGGAATGTTATATACTTTTATGTTAGGAATAAGTGTAAATGTTCAGCATGGTAACATTCAGCAGATATTCAACATATATATGCTGGTTCATTAAGATTCATTTTTACCCTAATATTCTTTTGTCCAGGACTTTCAACATCTGATGAAGTACATCTAAGTCCCAGGGGCAAGCACCTGAAGACTTGTGTCAGCTGCCCCTCCATACACACACACACAGTCACGAGCTGCAAAATGACATTTCAGCCAACAATGAGCCACGTATATGACAGTGGTCCCAAGAGTTTACAATGGAGCTGAAAAATTCCTGTCATCTAGTATTTACTATACTATACTTTTTATTGTTATTTTAGCATGGACTCCTTCTACTTATATATATATATTTTTAAAAACAAAGTTAACTGTAAAGCAGCCTCAGGCAGGTCCTTCAGGAGGGATTCCAGAAGAAGGCATTGTTATCATAGGAAATGACAGCTCCCTGTGTGCCACTGCCCCCGAAGACCTTCCGGTGAGACAAGATGTGGAGGTGGAAGACAGCGAGATTGATGAGCCCAACCCTATGCAGGCCTAGACCAATGTGTGTGCATCTTTGTTTTTAACAAAGAAGTCTAAAAAGTAAGAAATAAATGAAATAAAACATTTTACAAATAGAAAATAAAGCTTATAGAATAAGGATACAAAGAAAGAAAATATTTTATACAGCTGTATAATGTGTTTGTGTTTTAAGCTAGTGTTATTACAAAAAAGTCAAAAAGTTTTTAAAAATTAAAAACTTTATACAGTAAAGTTGATTATTGAAGAAAGAAAAATATATTTTATAAATTTAGTGTAGCCCAAGTGTGCTGTGTTTATAAAGCCTACAGGAGTGTGCAATAATGTCCTAGGCCTTCACATTCACTCACCACTCACTCACTGATTCACCCAGAGCAACTTCCAGTTCTGCAAGCTCCATTCATGGTAAGTGTCCTGTACAGGTATAGCATTTTTATCTTTTACATCATATTTTTACTGTACTATTTCTATGTTTACATTGTTTAAACACACGAATACTATTGTGTTACAGTTACCTACCATATTCGGTACAGCCACATGCTGTACAGGTTTGTAGCCTAGCAGCAACAGGCTATGCCATATAACCTAGGTGTATAGTAAGTAGGTTCTACCATCCAGATTGTGTTAAGTATGTTCTATGGTGTTTGCATAATGGCAAAATCACCTAACAACACTGATATGGTTTGACTGTGTCCCCACCCAAATCTCATCTTGAATTGTACTTCCCATAATCCCCATGTGTCATGGGAGGGACCTGGTGGGAGGTAATTGAAGCAAAGGGGCAGTTACCCCCATGCTGCTGCTCTCATGACAGTGAGTGAGTTCTCAGGAGATCTGATGGTTTTAAAATGAACTTTTCCCTGTTTTGCTTGGCACTTCTCCTTGCTGCCACTATGTGAAGAAGGACTTGTTTGCTTCCCCTTCTGCCACAACTGTAAGTTTCCTGAGGCCTCCCCAGCCACGCAGAACTGTGAGTCAATCAAACCTCTTTCCTTTATAAATTACCCAGTCTCGGGTATGTCTTTATTAGCAGCGTGAGACAGACTAAGACAAACTCATTTCTCCAAGTATATCCCCGTCATTGAGCGATGCATGACTGTATTTCCAGCTCTGACTCATGCTTGTTTCCACAGGACTCACTGGATGCCCCCAAAGCAGCCTGCTGGCACCCAGGCACACCTGGCTCTTTCTCTATGACCCTCCTTTCCTCAGTTCCCATCATTGCCATCTCAAAACTCACTGTTTCCATGAGCCCCGACCCACTGCATTTTCCCCATGTCCCCTCAGCCTTTCTAATACTCAGGAAAAACATCTGGAGCAAACTGGTGAGCACTGAGGTTAACCAAAACAGAGGAGGAATCATCCTTCACTTTAAAATGGGATTCCCTCTACAAAAGTTGTCAAGAATTTATTTTTATAAAATATGATCAGATGTGCCCATATGTGCTTAGCATGTAGCTTTCCATGAACACATCCATTGTAGCCAGAGAAGCCTCTGAATCTTCACAAATCATTGTTCTCTGCAGCAATGCTGCTTCCAGGCTCCAGCCAATGGCCTTGAGAAACAGTCTGTCATTGATTAAGTGACAAGGAATTCTGTACAACAAATAATTATGTATAAAAGGAGTGCTTTCCTTGGACTGTATATATTGCAGGTTTTCCATGAACCTTATAATTAAATTAAAGAAAGCATAGTCTTATATCCAGAAGGCAACTTGATTGAGCTATTTACATTATGAGCAAGGTAAGCAGAGAGGTTTGCAACTTCTTTATCCTGCTTTCAGATACTAACAATCCTTCAGTGAAACTCACCCATGAGCACCCCCTCTGGATGCTGAAGGATGGTGCTCCCATCCTTCCCCTACAAGGTTGAAAGGATTATTGCCAACTATCTTATAGGAGAGGCTGGACATCAATACCCTTTTATCTGAAGCTCCTGCAGACAAGTGGGGTGTTACAAGGCAAACTACACAGTTTTTCAACATCTCACTATCACAAAGTCATCTGGATACCCCATTGCATATATTCATAAAAATTGCAGCTATAAGTACTTTACTTATTCAAATATGGTTTTGATTTTGTCTTTTCTCGGGAGAGGTACTACACTTGGATAGAGGCTTGCTGGGACTCTTCCCAGTTCCCAAGACAGTGCTGGGCATAGGAATTGTTGTTGTTGTTGTTGGATTGTTCGTTATTTTTACTGAATTTTGAGTATCTTGAATAAAATTCCTTCATCAGATATGTGATTTGCAAATAGTTCTCCCAGTCTTTGGCTTGTCTTTTCACTCTCTCTGTGTCTTCCAGAGAACCAAAGCTTTACATTTTGATCAAGTCCAGTTTTCTGGCAGTATTTTTACCTAAGTTGCCTTTTCTAAACCTCCACATTGCCAGCTCTTGAGATATCAAACTGAAATCTTCGGTTTTTAGACAGGGGAGGGAAGGCACATGTTTTCGGGACTTCACTCGTTTGGTTCCATCCACCCTTGGTTGGAGTTTGGGTTCCATCGCAGACAGTGCTGCCATTAGACCAGGGCAACAGAGCTGCCTCCTTGGTCCCTGCTTTTTAGAAGGCCCTGATTTGGTCCTCTTCCAGCTGTGCCTTTCCCCAGGGGGCCAAAGGGATGTTCCTATGCAGACCTCACTCTAGATCACAAACTCCAAGTGTCCAGCACTTTGGAATTCTCTGCCCAAAGAAACAGCCTATTCCTCATGTTTCTTCCCTTGAGGGCATGGATTTGGGCATGGACAGAGCTTGGACCTGCAGACTGGGTTGTCATACCTGTGGAAGTGAGGACCATCCTGGAATGGAACAGAGTCGGAATAGAAAAAGACAGTGGGGGGCCTTCTTTGGATTCCATTTGTACTTTTGCTTCAGCCCCAGGTTCAGGTATACAATCAAACATTTCCAGGAGTGATTTATGATAGAGAGTCAGAACCTATGAAATTCAAATTTCTGCAGCAAGTGAGTCGTTGGATAGATGAGTATGCTGCTAATGGAACCAGAACACACAAAGAGGAGGGGTCTGGAATGGGGAGAAATATTACAAGTTAATGAAGTCATTTAATAAAACTTTGTTGAGCACCAACTTATGTGCCTGGCATAAGACTGAATGAAACAAATATTTTGGCCTGGTTGAATTTATATTTTGGTGGAAGAGATAGACAAAATCAAAGCCATTTATAATATCAGGTGATAACAAGTGTAAGGAAGAAAAAGTAAGGTGGGGGAGTGAATGGGAACTACTTTCAGAAGAGGAGTGGCATAGAAAAGCTCTCTAAAGAGGTGACATCTGAGCAGAGTTCTGAACAAGTCATTATGATATCTGGGGAAAATGTTCTAAGTATTCAGGTTACTGAAGAACAAATGTAGAGGGGAAGAGGCAGCAATTGGTTTGCTGATGAAACCAACTCCAAGTGGTATAGATGGGGCTCAGCGAGGAAGAAAGCAAGGAGTAGGAGATATAAATCATCCTTAGAGACTAGTTGTTGAGTTTGAGGAACCTATTACATCCAAACATATGTCCATATGCCCAACAGGCAGTGGGAACTAGAAGTCCAGAGTTCAGGACCAAAAGTGGTACTGCAGATAAAGAACCAGGCATTGCTAGTGCCTGTATGGAGATGGTGAGAGCAGTGAGAGCATCAGGCAAGGGAAATGCTGGTAGACCTGCTTATAACTGGAGCCAATGAGAGAATAAATACCCAAGCGCACGCTCTCTCTGCAGTCATAATTACTGGTCAATTTTCTGAAATAGTATCTGCTTAGATGATTAATAATCACTATTCTATTAATTGTAGAATGCAGTGTTTTGGTTTGGTTTTATGTCTTAGATCAGCATCATATCTGTGCCTTAATATTTCTTCAAAAATAGTTCCATTTCTCACTCGCTTCTTATATTCCAAGGATCCTCAGGATTTAATATTTTGTTTCTGTAGTATTTTTTAATATTTAATTGATGACTAAAGATTGAACATATTTAAAGGGCACAGTGTGATAATTTGATACATGTAGACATTGTGTAATAATGATCACAATCAAATTAATCAACACAGCCATCACCACTCATGCTGTACATGACCTCCCCAGAACTTATTCATCTTATAAGTGAAAGTTTGTACTCTTTGATCAACATCTCTCCATTCTCCCACTCCTGGCCTCTGGTGACCATCATTCTACTCTGCTTCCATGAATTTGATTTTTTTTTTAGATTCCATGTATACATAAGATCATGCAGTATTTGTCTTTCTTTTTCTGGCTTATTTTACCTAGCATATGTTCTCCAGGTTTATACATGTTGCTGCAAACGGCAGAATTTCCTTCCTTTTATGGCTAAATAATATTCCATGGTGTGTATGTATGTGCATACATGTTACATTTTCTTTATTCATGCATTGATGGACAGAGGTTGATTCCATATCTCGGCTAGTGTGCATAATACTGTAATAAACATGGAAGTGCGGATATCTCTTTGACAGACTAATTTCAGTTCCTTTAGATACACACCCAGAAGATGATTGCTAGATAGTATGGTAGTTCTATTTTTAATTTTTTGAAGAACCTTCATGCTGTTCTCCATAATGGCTGAAAATCAAGTTGCTGCTGTTATCTTGTCCTCAAGTCATGTTTAAAAGCAGCAATGAGAAGCAGTGCCTACACTGCTCAGGGTGGATGGCAAGGGCAGCCCACGGGCTGGTGTGTAGAGGGGAACTCTCAGAATCTCTGGATTTGCGGACAGAAAAGAGGTTGTGCCTATGGATATAATCCCCAGCACTGGGGCTCTCAGGACTTCTGGTGGAACGACCCAACAGTTAAATCCCAAAATGGAGATTTTGGGTTTTTCCAGGGAAACAGCATAGTTGACACTGAATGTTATTTGCAGATTTAACTGTAGAAGGTTTAAACCATTTTTCTTGTTTTCAGTGAATCATTTCATGGAAATAGCCATATATTATTCCTTGTTTTAGAACCAAATTATTTCTTAAATAAGGGGGATTAGAAAAGTGAGTTATGCTAGTAAAATTCTCAAATTGCTTTGCACAACATCAATTCAGTGAGATGCATTCCCGCCTTCATAGGTAATGGCCCAAATTTAAAGTAACATAATCAACAACCAGGATTTGTCAAACATAAGACTATGTGGGAATGTATGCTAACCACTGCAGGAGATGGGAAATGCATTAGGAATTGCCCTGAGAAAACGTGCCACCCAATTGGTAAGCAGAGGCATGAAAATGAACTGTAGCACAAGGCAGTGAATGGTAAGCAGTTTGTGCTACCTGAGCTATATGAGTCCATAGAAGAGATCGCTTCTGTCTGGGATGTTCAAAGAGGGGGCAGGATTTGAGCCGAGCACTGAAGCATGGAGAGAAGGAGGCCCAAGCAATGGGACAGTGTGTGCAAGGGCATGAAGATGAGGCACAATAGGGCAGATCTGACGGTGGAAATGCAAGTTTAAATGCTGATACTTACAAGCTGTGTGACCATGGGCAAGTTGTTAAACTTTTCTGAGCTGCCATTTTCTCATGGTGAAAGAGAGATACTAGAGGAACCTGCCTCACAGGATTGTTGTGGAGAATAGAGGAGATAATACAAGTGAAGCACTAGGCAGCACCATACTTGGAACTGAGGGTTCCAGTCAATGTTCAGTATTGTTACACTTACCAGGTTGTGAAAGAGCGCAGGCAACCCTTGAGTTGAGCTCAACGCTGGAACCAAGATCAATGACAGAGGGATCTTGTTTTCAAACAGCAACTAATGACCAGAGAGAGGAAATGGGTCATGAAGCTCCATGGTGCCTTTCATGAAAATGAATGTAAGGGAGTGATTCAGGAAAAGGGACCACAATCAACACCAGCAGACTCTTCCTATGCACTGGGGCCCATCTCATGATGAGCATGAGAAATGGAGTCCATTCACCCTTGCCCAGCTCCTACACCAGCTACACTCTTTAGACCAAAAAGCTCCTAAGAGGAAAGTCAGAAGGAAACCAACCCAGGGAAATACTTGGGGATGGTGCCTTACAATCTTTGCCCCCTCATTCCTTCCCCTCAGGAAACTATAGGAAATGAGAGTTTACTGAAGGCAGAGATGACTGAGAGTACTTGCTACAATGCTTGGGACATGGAAAGATTCTGCAGCAGACCTCCTCCCACCCCAACCCCAGCCTCTCAGGAAATGGATGAAGGAACAATACTCACTGGAACCAGATACAGAAGCATGTCTCATCCAGGAGCCATTGCAGGGGTAGGGACTTCTCTGTTACCCGGGGCAACAGACAAATGGAGGAGACAATCAATTGTCCCTTTGAAGTCCCAGAGGACACTTCTAGAGCCCATATTGAACGTACCTGGCTTAGAGGACTTGGGAATGAGAAGGCCTGCAATGTACCTGCCTGTCAGCTAGTGCTACCCTCCACAGTGTTGAAGATGGTACAAAAGAAATGTACAGAAGTGAAAAGAACTAGGAGGCTTGGGAAGGTATAGGAGAGATCAAAGAGGCTGATTGATGGAAACATTCTTACACACCTGGGCTAAGCAAGCTAGCTCAGTGGCCAAAGTGCAGTGGTATTTTCTTTTCTGATACTAGAGATACAATGACATAGTTACTAAGGACATGACAACATTTAGCAGCAAAGGCTAGCAAGAGTTATGCTTCAGTTTCTGGAGGCTTGTAAAGAGAATTTATCTTTCTTTGCATCCTTTTGATTAAACCTCAACTCAAATCCTACAGTGTTTTTAGAAAGCCCATATGTTAATTAGAAATGATGCTTGGAGCAAGACTGGAAAGAACAGCAACAAAACAATCATTCAAAGTAGTGAAATAACTCTTGGTGAACACATCTCACAACTAGAAATAATGTTAAAAAGTGGCTGGATCCCATTACTGGGGATATACCCAAAGGATTATAAATCATGCTGCTATAAAGACACATGCACATGTATGTTTATTGCGGCACTATTCACAATAGCAAAGACTTGGAACCAACCCAAATGCCCATCAATGATAGACTGGATTAAGAAAATGTGGCACATATACACCATGGAATACTATGCAGCCATGAAAAAGGATGAATTCGTGTCCTTTGTAGGGACATGGATGCAGCTGGAAACCATCATTCTCAGCAAACTATCACAAGAACAGAAAACCAAACACCGCATGTTCTCACTCATAGGTGGGAATTGAACAATGAGAACACTTGGACACAGGAACGGGAACATCACACACTGGGGCCTGTTGTGGGGTCAGGGGAGGAGGAGGGATAGCATTAGGAGATATACCTAATGTCAATGATGAGTTAATGGGTGCAGCACACCAACATAGCACATGTAACAAACCTGCACGTTGTGCACATGTACCCTAGAACTTAAAGTATAATAAAAAAGAAAAAAAAAATGTGACCGAATACACTTGTTACTACATTGCATGAATCTTTAGGATCAAGAGAACCTACCCAAAGAAAATTCCCGAATGTCAGCTTCTTATTGTCCCTAGGCAGGAGAATTGCTTGAATCCAGGAGGCAGAGGCTGCGGTGAGCCAAGATTGTGCCACCTACAGCAGATGCTTCTTAGTGGTGTAGACTGCTCACCTGAGTTTCTGGGCCTGACCCAGGTGCTCTCCAAAGCTGTAGACTGCCTGTATCTACCTGAGTATCTGGACTTGAACCAGGTGCTCCCCAGAGCTGTAGGCTCTCTGCACCCACCTGAGTGTCTGGGCTTGAACCAGCTGCTCCCCAGAACTGTGTACTGATCATATAAAAATCAGAGCTTTGAACTGGGTGCTCCCTCAAAGGTCTTTACTTCTGCTACTATATTCTTCCAAAACCACACAATTCTTTTTATTGTTGTTGCTTTTGTTCTTTTTCTGGGGGTTTTTCGTTTGTTTGTTTTTTGAGACTGAGTCTCACTCTGTCACCCAGGCTGGAGTGCAGTGGCACAATCTTGGATCACCGCATCCTCCACCTCCTGGGTTCAAGTGATTCTCCTGCCTCAGCCTTCTGAGTAGCTGGGATTACAGGTATATGCCACCAGGCCCAGATTATTTTTGTATTTCTAGTAGAGATGGGGTTTCACCATGTTGGCCAGGCTGGTCTTGAACTCCTGGCCTTGAGTGATCCACCTGCCTTGGCCTCCCAAAATGCTGGGATTACAGGTGTGAGCCACCGCGCCCAGCCGCAATGCCACACAAATCTTAGAGTGGAACTTCAGGCACTGCAGCTCTCCATTCACAAGACATAAAGTCATCAGTATCTAGGGAAATCTGTCCTGTCGTGAATTTCTAGCCAGTCATTGCATTTCATACTGTTGATAAGTGAGAAACACAAGACACCAAAAATTCATGGAAAAACAAATTAAAAGAGAAAAATTAAAAATATAAGCTTCATTTTTCAACACAGCTCCATCAAGCTCAAGATACTTTTGTAAGAGATATCAGCCATTCAGTTCATCCCTAAAGTACTGGGGGTACTGGGAATTTAAGCCTGTTAATGCAGTCTTTTTTACATTAACTGAAGAAAAATTGTTTCTCTTTACAGTTGTTTAAAATTAGGAAACAAAGGCCAGGCACAGTGGCTCATGCCTATAATCCCAGCAAGCACTTTGGGAGGCTGAGGCGGGTGGATCACCTGAGGTCAGGAGTTCGAAACCAGCCTGGTCAACGTGGTGAAACCCCATCTCTACTAAAAATACAAAAATTGGCTGGACGTGGTGGTGTGCATCTATAGTCCCAGCTACTTGGGAGGCTGAGACATGAGAATCGCTTGAACCCGGGAGGCGTAGGTTACTGCAAGCCAAGATCACGCTACTGCACTCCAGCCTGGGCAACATGTTGAGTGAGACTGTCTCAAAAAAAAAAAAAAAAGAAAACAAAATAGGAAGCAAACAGAAATCATAAGGAGCCAAATCAGTACCATAAGGTAAATGGGATGCATAACAATTTTCCTGCCAAAACTCTTGCAAAACCCCCTTGATTGATGGAGGAATGAGCAGGAGCATTGCTGTGGTAGATGACTCTCTCCACCATGGCATTTTCTGCTAAAGCTTTGTTAACTTTCTCAGAACACTCTCATGATAGGCAGGTGTTATTGCTCTTTGGCCCACCAGAAAGTCAATAAGCAAAGCGCCTTGAGTATCTCAAAACTGATGCATGACCTTGGCTCTGGCTTTCACTTTCCCTCTTAGAAGCCAGTGTTTTAATTGTGCTTTGTCTTCAAGATTACTTTGGTAAAGGCAGGTTCCACCTCCTGTGAGAATTCAAAAAAAATGCTTCAGGATCTGGATCCCACTTGCTTACAATTTCCATTGAAACCTCTGCTCTTGTCTGCAGCTGATCTGGGTGCAACCGTTTGGGCATTCATTGAATGAAAAGTTGTCTCAACTTTAATTTTTCAGTCAAAATTGTATAAGCTGAATCAGTTCACATGTCTATAATGTTGGATACTGTTTCTGCTGTTAAACACGAGTACTTTTCAATTACAGCATCAAGCAGATGAATTATTTCCTCACAAATTAATGTGTATGACCTGCTGCTGCAGGCTTCATCTTTAACATTGTCTCAACCCTTCTTAAAACAAGTTATCCATTTGTAAACTGCTGATATATTTGGGGCATTTTTCCCCATAAAGCTTTTCAGAAAACATCAATGATTTCACCATCTGTCCGCTCAAGTTTAACCATAAATTTGATGCTTGTTCTTGCTTCAATTTTAACAGAATACACGTTGCTCTGATAGGGACTTTTTTCAAACTAATGTCTTATCTTTCTTAGTGCTTCAAACTGGGTCCTGATCAGACATATTATTGCAAGTTAGTGCAAGTTTATTTTGGTGCAAAAAAAAAGATTTGAAATCCATTGCATAGTTTTTTCATAATACACATTTTCCATGAACATTTTGTAGAATGCTTGTATGGGCTCAATGTAATTCTGTAGCTCTATATAAGCAGAGTGGCATGGGAGACAGAGTCACAAATGGGCTCGAATCAGGCTCGTGCCCCTTTATCAGCTCCAACACTGACTTTCAGGGTAAACTTTGAGAACACTTAAGGAACATGTGCTAACTGCAGGCACCTGCTATGTTCTGAGGAGGAAATGGTTACCAGCCTAGCCCGTCTTTTGCCCCATCCCCCAATTATATGATGAGTGCAGAATCAGGCCAGTAGAGCCCTTCAGAGGCTTTTAAAGGAAAGCTGTTCTAGACAAGGATATGTCATAAATTAAATATAAAAATGTCCCAAGTGCCGGAGCAAGAAAGCTGGAAAAGCCCAGAGAAGACTGTAGCAGTGCCGGCAAAGTCTGAAGCACACAAGGCTCGGTAGCCACTCCTGCATCTCTGCAGACATGGTTTGGTTTCCAGCCTGATGCTTGAAGTCAGTCCATTAGCTGGGGATGTCCACATCCACGCCTGGGCCCTGGAGGATGTTGGCTCAAAGCCACAGCCAACCGAATGCAGAGGAAGAGGAGGCTGAGGGGAGCCGACAAATGATGAGCTAATGAGGGTCGCCCTCCAATATCTTCTCCATTACCAAGGCCTCCAAACCCACTACTGGCTGGGCCTTGTTTTGAGTTAGGCAATGTCCTCTCTTTTCAGTTCTCTCTGAAAAAGTAAAAGCTGTACTCTAGGTAGAACTCACTCAAGCTCCTACTACTTTAGTGGGAACGAATTTAACAATTATTTAATGCCTTGTTAGGATAGACAGAAAAACCCATTAAGCGTAGAAATTTGCGGTAAGTAGAGGGCCCAGAAACCAGGAGACAGAACCAAGAAAGGTCACAGAGCTTCACTTGTTAGCTGAATTCCCCTGGGCCAACAAGCTTTTAGCTCTAGATTGGCTGTCATGGGAGGATGCTGTGTGTTGTCACATTCCTCCTGCTCCATCCTCACCTCTTCAGCTAGCAGGAAAGGGGAGGTGACACAACTGGGGACCTGCTACTGTCACCCACCCTGGCCAAGGGCAAAGCCCCCAGAAGGACTGCCTTATTTCAGAGAAATGAGAGGCAGGCCCTGTGGGCTTGCGGACAGCTCCAGAAAAGAAAAGAATCCGGGTCACCCACATCTTCAGAAAATTCAACTGTGGTAAGAGCATTGAAAAATGCTCCCTAACTCAGGTCTGGGTGTCCTCTCCTCCCTCAGTTAATAAACAAAGTTTCCCATGTGAGTAACAACTTCTTCATCAATCAACAGAAATGTAGCATTTCTGAAAAATGTCCTGTAAATAATAACTCCCTTTTCATGCCCTAGCATTACACAGGTCATCTTTAGTCCTGAGTCCCCCTGGGACTAAAGGTACCAATGGTTTGTGGAGAAGTTGCAACAGGTGTGGCCGAGACTTGCTCAAGATGTCCAGGGGCAGCCCCTAGCCCAGAGGAGATTCTCACAGACTTCCTTAAGCCAAAAGCCTGCAGGAACCACACCTTTGTTACTCCTCCTGTGGTAGGGAATATGCAGAGCTGAACCCACCAGGAACACTCCATTGACACAGGGTTTTCCAGAACGAACAGCCTGGAGTGCACATTTGTTGAGAAAGCAGTTACACTCAGGATTCTGAGTAACTAACCCATAATTGATGGGCATCAGAAATGAGGCTTCTCTCTCTCCTCAACATTCCAGGGTCACTGGGGTGAGGTGTCCAGCCTCAGGCATGCCTTGGCCGGTGAGCAAGGCAGTTACTAATCATGGTCCAGGTGGCTTCTGAAGGAGCCTGGAAGATGAATGCAATGATCCTCCCCCATAGAGGGAAGTCCCAGTGAGTTTTACCAGAAAAGGGGCTGCTCAAGGCTTTGGAGCTTCAAATATCAGTATTTTTCTTAAGGCATTTAAGAGGGTCTTTAAGAGACATTATCTCATCTAGTCCCAAAACAGCCTCTGAGTTAGGGTCTCTGCTGCCAGGACAGCTGATGTGCTCCAGAATGGGCTAGATGACGAAGGAGGAGGAATCCCACCACTCAGGACAAGCTCACAGGGGACTCCTCAGCCAGGCACCACATCCAAGGCTGGTGATTGAGGGTGAGCTTTAACCCAACTAGCAAAGCACCTTCAGCTAGGGAACCCAGACCTTTTGTCACAATGCCTCTCCAAATAACCAAGATCTCAGTTCTCTACGAGTTACGTGGCCTTCAGCAAGTCACCAAGGATGTACATGAAAGCACCTTAAACTATACAGTTTACCTTAAACCACAAATGTCAAGTGTTATTTTGAAAGTACTTGGGAGCCTTTTGAAAATACACATGGTGATGGAAAAGCTGATTCTGCTTCTTTGTTCTTCATCCAACTCAATCCCAAAAGAGATGTGCCCCACCTAACTGCCTTGTGTACCCACCCACTTTGTTATTCAGCAAATATTCACTAACCTTCTCCAGGGTGCCATGTACTATGCTAGATGCTAGCGACAGAACAATAAATGCGACACCCTTAGAGAATTCCAACACTGCCTATTCCTATCTCTGTTTTCTATTCTTAATCTGTGAGTCCCATCCCAGAAAGATCCCTTCTCCCAGGAGCAAACAGAAACCATCTCCTTCCTGGTGTAGATGAACAGGCATGAACACGCAACCTCACCCTGTGAGCTAGGGAGTCCCTGGAGGTGAAGTCTGTGCCACAGTCCTGAAGCCATGAAACTCAGCCCTCTCCTACCCCACCCCATCATCATGGCCCCACTCAAAGCCTTTCATGACTGAGGCTCTTGGTGCACCCAGCCTCAGTCTTAGCAGATACACAGTCTTTTGAAGCCACTTTTGAAATAAATACATGAAAGAACAAACCAGGAAACCAGAGGTTTATCTCTACCTGCAAAGCCCTGTTAACCATGTCCATCATAGGGACTTGCAGCAGGTTGAGTATAGACACTAAAGTCAGAAAGACCTGGGTTTGAATCCTGGCTTTGTCACCTGTGAGTCTTTAACCTAATTGACCACTCAAAAGCTTAATTTTCACACTCGTAAAACTCAGAGAATAATATCTCCCCCATTAGTGATATTCAAATAATTAAATGTGATCATGTTGGTAAATAATTTAATAGTGCTTGGCACTTGGAAGTACTCTATAAATGGCAGTCTTTATTATTTATCATTATAATAGTCATTACTATTGGCATGCCCGCAAAAGACAGTCCATTTCCTCCCATGCAACTTCGTATCTCTACTGCCTATATGGATGTACAACAACAACAACAACCAAAAAAAAAAACAAAAAAAAAAACCTCCATTGACTCCAGAGCAGGTTATTTCCAACTGTGACCCTAATTCATCTTGCCTTTTTGGCAAAACTAGCTTTCAGTCCTGAAGGTCAAGATATATTTATCCTTGGTGTAATATCCACCTGATGGACAAAATGAAAAAGTAAATCACAACCTAGAACAATTTCACTTTCCAACAAATCCATTGAGTTTCATGTCTCCTACTCTATCCATACATAAGCTTTCAGCACACTTCTTCATAGCGGATCCCCTTCCTTGCCAACTACAGTCACTTCCTCACCCCCCTCCCTCATCTGTGGTTCTCTCACCTCCATTTCCATGACTGCCAACTGCCTCCTACAGCTCAGAACACCCCACCGCAACGGAACACATTTCTGCATCTGGCATGGGAAGCCCCAAAGAAGATACAGGCAAGCAAAGAGAGGCTGTGTAGTAAAGAATTAACCTTGCCCAAAGAGAGTCTGGCCTTTGCCCTGGGCTTCTGGGAGGTTGTCTCTAAGCCCTTGGAATGTAAAGTCCTGAGAGGAGTGTCTTGGTTTGCCTAGGACCTTGGGTCACGCAGGTTAGTATGATGCGACACAGTGACACAGTGGGGGCTTTGGGTCTTGCTGAGTCAGGTCAACCTCCAGCTGAAGATTAGACTGGAGACTGGGATCAACCTACTTATGTGATGGAGCCCCCCACCAAAATATCTGAATACCCAGGCTCAGGTGTGTTCCCTGGTTGGCAACGCTCCATGTATAATGTCATGTTGCTGCCAAGAAAGTAACACTCTCCATGACTCCAAGGGGAGAGGAAAACAGAAGCTCCACATTTGGAATTTTCTTGAATTCCTCCCTATGTGCCATTTCCCTTGGCTAATTTTAATCTGTGTTATTCAACTGTAATAAGCTGTGCCATGTAATAAACACTTTTGGTACATTCTATGCATCCTTCTACAGAATTATGGAAAGTAAGAGTGGTCCTGGGGACCTCGAAACTTGCAATTGGTGTCAGACATGAGGGCAGTCTTGCAGACTGTTCCTCTAACATTGCAGAGGCCATTGGGAAAATCCCTGCAGATGGGCAGCCAGGTTCCAGTGTGTACCAGGAAGTTTCCAGGAAACTGAACAACCACATCCTTGGGCCATCCCCTGTCGTCATCATAAGGCAAGACTCAAAGCCTAAAATTGCTACTCTGCCTTCACTTGCAAGTCCTTGTGTAGTCTCAATGATCAACACTCCCTGAATTAATGTGTACAGGCAGAACTTTCCCCTACCCCAGCCTTCACTCTGTCCTCTGACCTCCGTGTACAGTATGGGAGAGGTCCTACCTCTGGGTTATTTGGGATTTCTAAATCTAGCATAAATAGCAATGGTAGGTGGTGGATTGGAAGGAATATCATGTGGAAGACTATACCTGGGAAACTGCCACCTGTGCCCATGTAGCCCATCAGCCTGGAAAATGTTATTGCCACTATTCCACTGAGCCTGGTCCTCAGCCTAAGGGAAGAAATTATATAGGAAGAAGAAGGGGGAAAAAGGAGCCAGAAGAATGCTCAGGGAAGCCAGAGGTCAGTAAGAGTGTCAGCCACAATAACGTCTGAAATCCTCAGGAATCACACCCATGTAAGGATGGCTTCCCTCCACTTGCTGGGCCCCTCTGCTTAGAAACAAAGCTCCTTTTCAAGATTGTGCTGCTATCTGCAGTGGTTTAGTGTCCAGATAACTAGGAAGCAAGGAGGTACATTCTTATGTCAAGGCTCATGGGGAAAATACAGGAAGAAGAAATGTCAGCATTTGGATGCCAATGGCAATGGAAAGCCCCAAAAAATTCAAAAGGGAAAGAAAATGCATTTTGGTGGTAAAGGCCTAGAGTGAGCTGATGCTAGCTGAATGCTATATTGGGTCTGAACTAGCCACAGTATCTTCCTTTGTTAACCCTGAGGCCTAGCCAACTGCCCCAAGAATACAGAGTAAAAAGGAACAAACTGGACCCCATATGTTTAAAATGAAGAGGTTTCAGGGCTGTATCAGTCACTTAAGGCTAATATTTGGCTTTCCTTTAAATTGCATTGTCGTCAACGACTGTTCAGGCTGAGTTGCTTAGACAGTAAATTCTGGTTCTAGCTGCCATTTCACATTATGCTAATGTATGTGAGAAGCTGTCTCCCTGGATACCGTAGCAAATTGCCAGCTGAATCATAGAAATGCTGTCAAGTTTTTTTTTTTTTTCAAGTTTTCCATTTTTGCTTTGCCATTGTGTGTAGTCAAGAGAAACCAGGAAAGGCGGGGAGGGATGTATATATATATAAAATGTATGTATCAAGCTTTCCATTGGAACGGTTTTGCCTCGTTGAGAAAAAGCTGTCGCTTTCTCCCTTGTTTCCAAAGCAACCCACATGCATACCTCCATTTTATTTGAAATCATTTCTCAGTCCAAATATCTGTGTCAGTTTCAGGGAATTAGCCTTGAGAGCCAGCAGAGGGAGAGAGAGAGCACCAAACCCTGATTTTCCATAGATTCCACTCAAAATCAGAGCCTGAAAAAGTGGACACTTGCTGAGTCCAAAGAGATATGCAAATCAAATGGATTCACTAGGTGAAGCCACTTTTTAAAAGACGGCCCAGGGTTCCTGGCGTGATACAAACTGCCTTGGCTTGCAAACTGGTTCTAGTTTTGGCACTGCTATCTTCTCTCCTTGGATGACCCCTGTTGTGAACAGTCATTTTATCTATTAAAAGTAGGAGAGGAAACTGGATGAGCTGTAAGGTCCCTGTGGCCCTAACATTCTAAGTCCCTAGGGCTCTTTTCTGGCCTTAGCTGCCTGTGGGGCTAAGGATAACAATAATTTATTTTGTTGGAATCAGGAGCTGGACCTGATAGCCTAGCAAGGTTCCTTCCAGGTCTAAGAGCCAGGATTCTGTGAAGCACAAGTTGCAAAATGGGTAATTTCCCCTAGTGTCTGTTGGTAGATAAGACAGATGCATGCAGGGGTTAAAGGCAGCTATAACAGACAGAGCACGCACTCCCTGTCTCCCACTTCTTTTCACTTTTGGACTCCACTTTTCTTTCCCTGGCCCTTGTGCTACTTCCTGGAGTTGTGATGGGGACAGAAGCACCCAGCAGAGGACCTGGAGCGGGGCTGGAGCTCCGTCTGGGGAAGTTGTAATGATAATCACGTTCACTCACAGCTCTCAAGCACTCAACTCGGTCTTAGACTTCCTGAATTGCCGCTTTGTTAGCTCTGGAACCATATATGACTAATGATCCCTGCACTTGGGACCTTCCTCTGCATCCCCAATTTCTTTGCCTCATCTGTCCCATTTCCAACCACCCAAAAGTTCCAGCATTTCCTGCAGACAATGGTTCTAACTTCTGCCCCGTTTCACCTGAGCCCTCACCTAGATTTTAATCAATTTAAGGGTAGCAAAGTCAAATGGCTTTGGGAGACAATTAAAAAAAAAAAACCTATACACATGAGGTTTCCTAATTTGAGGTAAATAGGAAGAAGTAGAACTGTCTCTTAATAGAATAGAGTGCATTGTCCTCTTCCTCACAAACATGGCATTCAAATTGAATTTTTTAAAAACTTTGTGCCCCAAACAAAATGGTTATGCAGAAATTAAGCCTCCATCCCAACAGTTTTTTTACTGCAAGCAATACATTCATTAATTTTGGATTTCTTTTTAAATACAGAAATATACCACATTGAGAATTCACAATTATTTTCAGTCACTAAGGCTGATCTGGGGTTATCATTTATATTATTACAAAATGGTCTTTTTAAGTTTAATGAATCCTAAAGCTTTCTTACCATAAAGCCTATATTATGTTTTATTGACTGTCTTACACCTAATCTCTATAGTATTTCTGTAATTTTCCAATGGAAATACTCCCAAGCCTGAAGTGATACCTGTGGGGTTTCTCCAAAGTGGCCCCAGTAAGTGTAAAATTCCTCTGATATCTAATATGGTTTTATCTTTAAAAAGAATATTTTTGTGAATTTTGTTTTATACTCTATATCTAGATTTATTAATTTGAAAATAATTTTTTTAAATTACTTACCACCTACGTAACATTCACTCCAAATCTTCAAGTAAAATAGAAACTTCTAGAAGACGTACCATATTTATTTCACCATATTCCACATGGGTCCTGGGTTGCCCTGTGCTGCATAAATAAGATTACTTGACTATTGCCTGCTTCCTAAGGATGAGGTAGGGAGATGATTTTACACAAAAGTGTCAGAGTCAGAAATGACCAAAATACAAGGATGGGGAGTGACTTCTGAAATGGTGGTGAGAAGTCTGCAAAATCCTTTTCCCAACAAACAGTGATAGAACTTGGGGGGAAATGGTCAAAAACAACAATATAAAAAGTTTGGACATTGATGAAAGACATACATCAAACTGAAAAACGTTTATCCAAGATCAGTGGGAATCTGCTGGGTTTTAGCTTAGGAGATGTTCCCATCCACCTCTGCCTCCAATGAAACAGTACTTCAATTAAGGTGGAACAAGATAAGAAAATCATCAGCTTTGCTGAGGAAGGCAGCTGGCTTGATTTGGAGTATCTTGCAAAACAAAACAAAGCAATCTCCTGGGCATTGTCATAAACAGCAGCAATCTTGGTGGCAAATAAATGAAGAAGGTCAATGCCAAGGTGAAGCAAGCAACTAAATGGCAGACAAGCTAGACATACAACAAAGAGATCCAGAAAATAAAACATCGGGGTCTTGATACACTCCCATATAACCCTGGTGGTGTGAAAGGCTACATGCATGCGCAAGGCTGTGCTCACACTCAGGAGAGATCAGAGAGGACCTCAGATATCCACACACCCCTGAGTGAATGTGAGGCATTGTGCACAGACAGAGGAGACACAAAGGGCAAGAGGGAAAGTAAAAGCCAGGGAGACCTATAAGCTGACTGAACTTTGAGTGTATGTCCCAATCCATCCACAGATTCTTCAGCAAGGGATGGAGACTCTACCAGATTAAGGTGTTGGGCACAACCTCTGACCAATTGCTGGCTAACCACTAAGCTATGCTGACCTAGAAGCAACCCCTAGAAAACCAGCTTAAAAATAAAAATGAGAAGTAAAGAATTCAGCAGAAACATTAGTAGCTACGTATTGTCGGGGAGACAGACCTTACTTAGCCCAAACAAGTAATTAAACTAACAACAAGCAACAATGACAATCCCCAGGGAAAAATCAGAGCCTAGAGTTCCTATATTATCTAAAATTTCCAGTTTTCACCAAAAATTAGGAGATATGCAAAGAAATAGGAAAGTGTGACCCACACTCAGGGGTCAATATAAAAATGTCTCTAAAAAAGAAGCAGTCAATATAAAATGTCTCTAAACAGATTCTGGAATCACCAGACAGACTTCAAAGTAACTGCTATAAATATGCTCAAAGAATTAAAGGAAAACATATTTAATGAATTTTTAAAGTATGACAATGACTCATCAAATAGGCAGTATCAATAAAAATATTTTTAAACTGAGATTCCAGAGTTGAAAGATATAACAACAAACAAAACTTCACTAGAGAGGCTTAAAGGAGTACACCATATGGCAGAAGAAAGAATAAGCAACTTGAAGATAGGACAATAGAAATCATGCAATCTAAAGACCAGAAAGAATAAATACAAATGAAGAACACCTCAGAGAACAGTGGGATACCATCAAGCATACATATAATAGAAGTTCCAGAAGACAAGAAGAGAGAGAGAGAGGAACAGAAAGTATATTTGAAGAACTAGTGGCCAAAAACTTTCCAAATTTGATGAAAACCACAAATCAACACATTCAAGAAGCTTAGTAAACTCCAAGCAGGAAAAAACACACGAATGTCTATACTCAGGCTCATTATAGTCATCAAGAGAAAATTGACTCATCATATATAGGAGAACAATAATCTGATTAACAGTTGAATTCTTATCAGAAACAGTAGACCATAAGATAGCAGGATGACCTATTTAAAGGCTGAAAGAAAGAAGAAAAAAAAACTCTTTTAACCAAGAATTCTATATCCAGCAAACTGATCCCTCGAAAATGTGGCAAAATAAAGACATTTCCAGATAATTAAATATGGAGAGACTTCATTGCATCAGATCTGTCTTACAAGAAATAATAAAGGAAGTCCTCAGGCTGAAAGGAAGTGACATTGGACTATAACTTTAATCCATATGAATAAAAAAGAGCACAGAAAGGTAAATATAAATGACTAGGCAAATATTTTTTCTTTTCTCCCCTTAATACATTTAAAAGGCATAAGATTTATTCTTTAAACCAAGCTTCTCCAACCTGCAGGCCACAGGCCACATGTGGCCCAGAACACCTTTGAATGTGGCCCAACACAAATTTGTAAACTTTCTTAAAACAGTATAAGAATTTTTTTGTGATTTTTTTTTAACTCATCAGCTATTGTCAGTGTTAGTGTATTTTATATGTGGCCCAAGACAATTTTTCTTCTTCCCATGTGGCTCAGGGAAGTGAAAAGATTGGACATCCCTGCTAAACAATGTTAAACAACAATATAAGAACCATATCTGGCGGTTTATAACATATGAAGATGAAACATATATACATATCATGATATATAGATATATACATGATATATATGATATATACATATCTGAGATAATAATAGCATAAAAGAGAAGAAAGAAGTAAAGTTCTATTGGAGCAAAGTTTCCACATTTTGCCAGAATTAAATTGGTATTAATCTGAAGTAGATTATGATAAACTGAAGATCATAATGTACTCTCTAGAGAAACTACCAAAAAAACGCAATAAAATACAGGGAAAATTTTTAAAGCAAATAAATAAAATAGTATACTAGAAAATATCTAACTAAACAAGAAAGGAAGTAAGGGAGGAACAGATAAACAAAAATGATAGGAGACCATATAGAAAAGAAATAGCAAAACTGCCAATGTAAATCCAACCATATCACTATTTACATGAAATGTGAATGGATGAAACATTCCAATCAAAAAGCAGAGACCGTCCATCTAGATTTAAAACAAAAATAAATAAATAAAAATTAAATAATAAAAGACAAAAAGATCCCACTATATGCTGTAGAGTTTCTTGCCTAGCTGCCTTGCCTCCCCACTCTGTCTTCTGGCTTCACTGTTCTTACAGCACACATATCAGGAACTGAAGAGCTGAAAGCGGAAACTGTCAGAGGGGAGTTTTTGCAGTCAGAGTGGGAATAACTAGAAAGCAGTCTGTGATCTGAGGACTGGATCTTAAAACTTCAATGGTCATTCAGCTCTTAAAAAGAAGCAACTGTGGAATCCCCACATATTTCAACAGTCATATTCCTGAAAAACATGATGTAACGTGAATTTGAGTATTCAGAAACATAGATCCTACAGATTTTTTGTATCAATATCTTGAAAATGTAATTCTCAACAGCAAGAGCTATTAGGATGACAGCTTGTACTGAGCCTGAAGTTAGAACCAGAGAAAGAAGAAAGTGAGGGGCTTACTTCTTCCATTATTAGGGGATCACCAACAACACAGCTAGTTTCCCTGGTTCTGAATTTTCACCTCACCCAGGCTTTCACTACATTTGAAAGAGTTGAGAACTACATCTTTCTTGAAAAATCTTATTTACCTGCTTCTGCAACATCAGTCTCTTGGGTTTCCTTCCACATCACTGGACATTCGTTTTTAGTCTCCTTTCTTGGATCCTTCCCATTTCCATGACTCTATGTTGGGATGTCTCAACACAAGTTCTTGGGCTGCTCTCATCTGTACCTTTCCTTCAAAGGTGATCTCGTCCAGCACCATATCTGTCAATATCATGCACACTGATCCTGTTCCCCTCAACTCCAGACACAAATATTGTACTGTCCAACTCAGCATCCCATCCCAATGTGGATGTCAAATAGGCATTTCTTAGTGTTGCATATCTCAGAAATTGGTAATTCCATTCTCTCACACCCCGCATCCAATCATATCAGCAACATCTTGAGAATGTATCCCAAATCCAACTGTTTTCCACCTCCACTACTACCTGGTCCAAATCACCATAATCTCTCACCAGGCTAAGTGCAATATCCTCCCAACTGGTCCCCTTCCTTCCATCCTTCTCCCTTTAGACAAAATTCTCTACATAGAGGCCAGAGCAGACCTTTCAAATATATATCTTATTATGTCAGTTCCCCATGCAAACTCTCCAGAGCTTTCCATCACATTTGGAAAACATTCAGAGGCTCATCTTGCTGTAGGTTACATGAACTTGACCCTGGCTACACCCTCAACCCTACGCCTTACCACTCTCACCTTCAGCCACTGAGCTCCAGCCACTCTGGTCTCCTGAGTTACCACACATTCCAAGTACCTCCTGCCTTAGGGCCTCGGCACTTGTTGGCATCACCTGTAAGACTCTTCCCCCAAGTCTCACTTTAGTTTTCCCATTAAATGCATTGAGGTTTGCCCTCACTTCATGGGAGAGCATTTTTCTGATTACTGTGTTAGAAATAAACACTCTTGGTTTATTTTTCTTCAGAGCCCTATCCCTTCTTTTAATTTAAGTTTACTTGTTTATGGTCTTCTAGTTATATTGGAATGTATGAGAGCTAAGAATGTCTATTTTGTTTACTGGTAAATCCCCAGCATATAGAATATGCCCTCCCACAGGTAGGTGCTTCTTAAATAGTCACTAAATGAATAAATAAGTGAATAGATAGACAGAGGGAGGGATAGATGGAAGGATGGAGGGATAGATGGAAGGATGGAGGGATGGATGGAAGGAAGGAGGGATAGATGGAAGGTTGGAGGGATGGATGGAAGGATGGAGGGATAGATGAATGGATGGAAGGATGATTGGATGGATGGAAGGATGGAGGGATAGATGAATGGATGGAAGGACGGACGGATGGATGGATGGATGGATGGATGGATGGATGGATGGATGGATAGGTGGATGGATGGGTGGATGGGTGGATGGGTGGGTGGGTGGGTGGGTGGGTGGGTGGATGGATGGATGACAGGTTTATCTCATCCCTAGGTATGGGAAATGTAAGTAGCCTCAGCAAAGACCACAGGTCTCTCGATGCCTGATCCATCCTGACCTTTTGCTTTAGTTAGAAGCCCCAGATGGCCAGGTGCAATGACTCATGCCTGTAATTCCAGCACTTTGTGGGGGCCAAAGTGAGAGGATAGCTGGAGCCCAAGAGTTTGAGACCAGCCTGGACATCATAGCGAGACCCTGTATCTTAAAAAAAAGGCAGGGGTGAGGGACAAATGCCAGTCTGCAGATTGATATCAGTACAGGATTAGGTTTTTTATTCACCCTGAAAAAAAAAAACAACTAGAAAAATAAGAATAATATAGTGACTCTTTCATTGAACTGAATTTTTATAACTCTCCTTTATTTTGAGATTATCCTTATACTTTAAAATTCATGTTAAAGTTCTCATTATTTTACTAAGCAAAAGTGATAGCAAGTGGTAACTAGGTTTTGGCAATTTCCTTACTAGTGATCTAATGTTGTGTTCCGCTGTTTTAGAGGTAAGTATGTTTGTTAATGAAATCAAAGGGTTAAAAACCACTGTTTCTGGTCACTCCTTTTCTGCCTTTTTCCTGTGAGCAAATTCTTTAATAATCACAAAGTCTTGTCAAATAACAACATGCAAAGTACCCTTGTTCCTTTAAGGCTAGCGTCTGGCCTTGAATTAAGCTGTTTCTCATACTACCTTCACCCCATCCCACCCAGAAGTGGAATTCAACCTCTGTACCCCAGGTCTGCCTCTGATGCCCTGATTCCATTGGCAGAGACCTTGACAAGAGCAGGGAAAAACAAGAAAAACAGGCAGACCTTGCATCATGCTCCCGAAAACTGTGTGTAAAATAAGCTTTTGTATATTAAGTCCCATCTTCCCATTGACCTCATGGTTACTTTTCTTCTTTCTTAGTTGTGTTTCAAGAGACAATGCACCCTAGCACAGTTAAGTTTCTCTCACCTCTACTGAGAACCAGGGATTTGAAACACTCAAGAGAGATAAGGAACTTTTCAGATTGTGAAGTGAAAAAATATTTTATATGGAGAAAGACTGGCCCCAATTCATATATTTCTGTAAGTACAGATTTTTATTTATCACCTGCTGTTAAAATGGGGGTCACCTTTACTTAGATTCTGTTATTTGAGAATTGTGTACACTACAAATCACTGCATGACTCAAAAATTACCCATTTTGAATTCTACTTGCAGTAAACAAGGTTTTGTGTGTGTGTGTTTTTTGTTTGTTTTGTTTTTTTTTTTTTTTGAGACAAAGTCTCACTCTTGTCCCCCAGGCTGGAGTGCAATGGCGCGATCTCGGCTCACTGCAACCTCCACCCCTGGGGTTCAAGCCATTCTTCTGCCTCAGCCTGCTGGGATTACAGGTGTCTGCCACCACGCCTGGCTAATTTTTGTATTTTTAGTAGAGACAGGGGTCACCATGTTGGCCAGGCTGGTCTCGAACTCCTGACCTCAGGCGATCCACCCGCCTCAGCCTACCAGAGTGCTGGGATTACAGGCGTGAGCTACAGCACCTGGCCAGCAGTAAACAAGCTTTTAATTTCAGGTGAGAAGGAAAGCAATGAGACAAGCAGAGTGCGGGGGGGGGGGGGGGGGGGGGTGCTTTGCCACTCTCCTGGGAACCCTGAGTAGCACCTGTGAGCAGCTGGGGTCATCTCAGCAAATGAGCTGCCCTTCACCCAGGCAGCCTCGCTGGCATCACCTGTTAGGGCTTACCTCTGAAAGGCCATTTCTTACCGATGCTGCTTCTGTACTTTGGTGGGATGGCCCCATCCTCAGATGCCAATCAAACGAGAGAAACTGGTTATTTCTCACTTAGGAAACAAAGTAGATTCAAATACATGTCCTTCCTTTCCACCAGGAAGATTCTCTTCTACTTTACTAGCAGAGTCCAGGTGAGCCCCGCTTTTGACACCTTTTCAAAAAGCAAAACTCCAAACTCATAAAACAAAAGTTAAAAGTGGGGAAACAGTAAGGGAACAGGGAGGCACAATTTTCTTTGCCAAAAGATGTGTAACTTTGCCCTGGGATACAAATGCAGGTTTTGTTATGGAGGGGGTCCTAACAAAGGTTCCTAGTGTTAGGAGTCACAACTCATCGTAGAGCCTTCAAAAATGAAGGGGGGCCGGGCGCGGTAGCTCATGCCTGTAATCCCAGCGCTTTGAGAGGCCAAGGCAGGCCGATCATCTGAGGTCAGGAGTTCGCGATCAGCCTGGCCAATGTGGTGAAACCCCGTCTGTACTAAAAATACCAAAATTTAGCCAGGCATAGTGGCGGGCGCCTGTAATCCCAGCTACTTAGGAGGCTGAAACAGGAGAATCGCTTGAACCTGGGAGGCGGAGGTTGCAGTGAGCTGAGATCACGCCATTGCATTCCAGCCTGGGCAACAAGAGTGGAAAATGTGTATCTAAAATAAAAATAGTATAGAAAAACAGGGACTCAACTAATAAATGTGTAACTTAATGCAGCGTTTTTGCAGCACAGCTATTTTGTAAACGAAGATAAACCTGCTACAGGGGATTTTAAAGAGCATAGCATGGAGCTGCTGAAGCTGCAGATTTGCAGATCCAAACACCCAGAGAAAGGAGGAGTCTGGATCCATCAGGACCCAACACAGTGGGCATGCTCAGAGGGAGTTAACGAGAAAGAGTTTAAGGAAGGAATTCTGCATACAGCTGTGTGCAGAATTAAAGGAACCAGTAAGAGATGGGGAAGCACGAAGGGATTGGCAACAAGGAGGAAGAAGCAGATACTGGCCCTAGGCCTGAGGAACCAGGGGAGGGAATTGCGTGTGCCTGAGAGTCTGCAGGAGCCAGAACTGTGAAAGAGAGGCACACTTTGCACAAGATGTGCCTTAAAGGAGCACAACACTGTACAACTGTAGAACCGGAGGAGGCAGAGGGTGGGGCATGTGCAGATAAAGACTGCCACCTCTTTTGCCCTCTGGTTTTCTGGTGGTGCCTCCCAGTGGCCAAACCCAAGTGGAAGGCAGAAGGCCAGGGAGCTCAGGCAATGCTGTCCACAGAGGTCAGCTTCCCAGGGCAAGGAGAATGGAGCTGGGGCAAAGGAAGCCAAGCCAACAAAGAGCCCTAGACTGAGACCCAGGACACCTGGTGCTAACTGTGCCACTGCTGTACTGGCTTTCAGACTTTGGACAACAACACATCTAGACTTCTAGGTAAGAGACTACTAGACAGTCTCTGTGATCTCTTTGACTCAATTTCATCCAGGAGTTATGTAGATCCAGGAGCTATACATATCCAGGAGATGTGTATCATTAGTAATAACACATCCAGTTACTAAAGGCATCCCAAGGCTTTCAACCACAGCCCTTCAATCTATGTAACACTGATGTGTTTACTAACTCCAAAAGTCAGACAGACATCAAATCCATGGCACAGAAACTGGCCCAAAGAATTCTCATCCTCATTTCTCAACAACTTCATCACTAGAGTGACGTCTACATCGTGGCCAGTTTCCCTTGGGGTTATCGAAGAGTTCAGAATTTCACGTGGCTCCCTTGTTTCTTTTGAGAACAGCAAATATGGGGACAATTAGAAGAGGAACCATCCTGAACTCCAGAACCCGTGAAGCTGTGCCTGCAGGAGAGAGGGCTCAGACCCCCCAAATAGCAGGAAGAGACCCCCAGTCCAGTCCTAACCATTGCAGGCAGCATCTCCTATCGCAAGGGTCTCTTCTCTTTTGCATCCTTCCTATCCAGGGACTGGTACCTGCCCCACACCAGCGAGTGGGGAAAAGATCCTCTGGACGATAGGTCCGCACTTCGCTCTCTAATGGCAGTCCTTCTAGTCTTTCCTGTCTCAGTACTTCTAGTGACTTCAGTCCTGTAGCTTTCCAAAGTCTTCCTCTAGTTATTTCATAGCATCTTCGGTAGGGACACTAACACATAGTAGAATTGCAACTTTTTCAGCCTTAAGCAAACAGGGATCTTAGAGAAATTTCTCTCTCTTAAGAGGAAAGAAATTAAATGATAAAAGAAAACACCAAGTCGAATGACATTTCAGAGAGAAGCAACTTCCCTCTTGCACCCTAGGGACGGTAAAAGGCGAGTTGTCGGGTGCTGCTGAAATCCCCAGGTGAAAAACCCATGGGGATATGACCCGAGAGAAAACGTGGTTTTAAGGCTAAGTCTACTAATAAACCAAAGAAATGCTAGTCTGTTGACCTTGGACTGAGGACCATGGGTTGGGACACACACACTGTAACAGGTACAATGTGGGGCGGATAAAGTGTACCTGGGGTAATAAAGGCTCTAAATTTGTTTTATAAGTTTGCTCTGGAGTTATTACTGTCACTATTTGACTTAATAATTATGGCTTAATGTGTTAATACTTTTTACTTATGCAGTAATCTTGCAGACTAAGTAGTTGCCTGGGAACTCTATATCATGCACCTAGTAGGTCCTGGCAATAAATGTTAATTGCAGTATCTCCAGCCGCAGAACTTTGGAAGCCATGAGGGTGCATTGCTCTTTCTTCAGACTCTTATGCTCCCCTAGACTGCCTAGTACCATCTTGCATCACACCCCTTTCTGGCCCATTCCCATGTACACATATGATGTGTTTCCCTGCACATCTGTCTGTAATGCACTGTCCAGGCCACTCTAGCTGTCATTTTTTAATGCCTCTCTGATTCCTGTGGGTGCTTCTGTTTGTTTAGTTGGGTTTTTTGTTTGTTTGTTTGTTTGTTTACCTCCAGTATAGAAGTTTCTGGCAAAGAGACTGCATCTTCCTTAGGGACTGAGAGACCCATGCAAGTTAGACTGTGAGCCTCTTGAGATGAAAGTTCTCTCACTCATCACTGTATCCTCAGGGCCCAGCAGAGCCACATGGCCCACAGAAAATGCCTAAAAAAGATCTGCAAAATCTGAACTGAGTTTTAGGTACATTGGAGCCTAGCCGACCCTTTAGGGAAACACAGTGTTTAATGCAAAGGAAAAGCCGAGGAAAGGAGTTTTCCTTTCCCACAGCTTGGAGTGCTGAGAAATGCCCTTCTGTTGCAAGGTGGGAAGAGAACAGAGACAATGCTTTGGACCTAAATGCTTTCAGAAAGAAAAACTGTAGTGTGATTAGACCCATTTGATCCTGTCAGATATGAAGCAGGCTTGGGCAAACAATGAGGCCATGCCAGCCAGGGCTCCACTTGGTGGAAACTGTTAAAAGGTAACAGGCAAAGGAAACTGATTTAGCGCATCTTGGGAAGAGGGGATGAGAGAAGAGCCACACGTGGCCAGGTGCTCAGCAGGAGCCGCTTGCTATGGAGAGGCTGATTGTGATAAATGTCAAGTAGCCTGGGGGGATTAAAGGAAGGTGAGCACAGAGCCCCCACTTAGCTCCCATGAGAACATCAGACACTCCATCCTGTGTTCTTTCCTTTGAGCTCCTGGAACTAAGTGCTTCTCCCTACTCTGTCATGCTTTCTTTCCTTAGCAATATATTTCCTTCTGGTCCTGTCCCAGTTACACAGAGAGGACATATTTTAGTGGAAATTAGCCTTGATGCTGGAGCCAGACTGCCCAGTTCGAATCCTTCCTTTGCCACTCACTAGCTGTGTGACTTTGAACAAGTTACTTAACCTCTCTGCACTCCAATTTTCTCATCTATAAAGTGGGATAATGATAACAGTACCCACGCATAGGGCTGGTATGAAGATTCAATAAATTAGTGCATGAGTGCTGTAAAGGTGACCTGCAAGCTCACTGGCCATGTGACTCTCTGAGACTCAGTTTCCATATCTGTAAAACTAGCTAGTTAATAATAGGCATCTTGCAGGGTATTTGAGAGGATTGGAGGTAATGAATACATTCAATCTAAAATGCCAGGAATACAGCAGTTGCTCAGAAAAAAAAAATAGCTATTTTTATTATTACCAATAGGTAACTATTTTGGCCCCCAAAATATTTCATTTTGGGAGTTTTATTTCTTTAAGAAGAATTCATCTCTACGACATTGGTCTTGTAAGTTTAAATTTTGTTTCCTTAAGGTAAGGAATATCCATGTTGAATTAATCATCTCCACTAAAGCTTGCCTCTGAATTATTAGAATGATATTAGATGAAGGAAAGTCTCATATTAGATTTAATATAGACACATAGAATTTCTTTTCAAAATTCTGCTATCTGAAATGCATCTCCAGGGAAAAGATGAAATAGTACCAACAGCCATCGGAAAGGCAGAAGACAAGCTTCCCATTTAGAGCAGAGAAAGTTCTCCAAGCGGAAGGAAGCCTCCTTCCGTTTTTCCAGACAACGCCACCCTTGGCCAGGCACATCACAAGGAGCCCCTTTTCTCATTGGGTCCCATGTAGTTACCATCAGGGCAGAGTTCAGTGCCAGCATCCTGCTCACACCCTCCCTGAACTGGGCCTTCTTCTGCCCTTTCACTGTTAACTACTTCTGCCATTTCACCTGTCACCCAGTTCCAAAGTCACTTCCACATTTTCAGGAATCTTTACAGCAGTGTCCCACTCTACCGGTACCAATTTACTGTATAAGTGCCTTTTCATGCTGCTGATAAAGACATACCCAAGACTGGGCAATTTATAAAGAAAAAGAGGTTTAATGGATTCACAGTTCCACATGGCTGGGGAGGCCTCCCAATCATGGCAGAAGGCACATCTTACATGGCAGCAGGCAAGAGAGAATGAGGACCCAAGCAAAAGTGGAGACCCCTGATAAAACCATCAGATCTCATGAGACTTATTCACTACCACAAGAACAGTACGGGGAAAACCGCACCCATGAGTCAATGATCTCCCACTGGGTCCCTCCCACCACACGTGGCAATTATGGGAGCTACAATTCAAGATGAGATTTGGGTGGGGACACAGTCAAACCATATCAGTCACTCTTCCTCTTCCAGGTAGGACCCTCTTCTATAAGGAACCACCAACATCCAATAGCCCATATTATCTGCAGCTCAGAAATCTCAGCAGGAAACGCTAAAGTCACAATAGGAGAGACCCCAGCTCTGAGCACGCAACAAAATATAATCCATACGCTGGCTAAGGACATATCCATCAACAAAGAACTACATATATGACAGCGCTTATCCAGTAAGCTAAGGTTAATTTATTATTGCAGAAAGAAAAATATCTTTCATAAATTGAGGGTAGCCTAAGTGTATAGTGTTTATAAAGCCTACAATAGTGTATGGAAACGTCCTAGGCCTTCACATTCACTCACCGACTCACCCAGAGCAACTTCCAGTCCTGCAAGCTCCATTCATGGTAAGTG
The DNA here is from genome assembly GCF_003255815.1 of Theropithecus gelada. Classification (NCBI taxonomy): domain Eukaryota; kingdom Metazoa; phylum Chordata; class Mammalia; order Primates; family Cercopithecidae; genus Theropithecus; species Theropithecus gelada. Next base: position 165,766,215 of record NC_037670.1, on the reverse strand, counting down.
CTCTATACAAAAGTATCATGTTTTACCTTTTATACCTTACATTTACTGTACCTTTTCTATATTTAGATACACAAATACTTATCGGTGTGTACAATTCAGTATAGCAGCATGCTGTACAGGTTTGTAGCCTGGGAGCAATGGGCTATATCACCTAGCCCAGGTGCATAGTAGGCTATACTCTAGGGTGTTCACCCAGCAACAGCACTGCCTAATGATGCATTTCTCAGAACGTATCCCCACCTTTTTTTTTTTTTTTTTTTGAGACACAATCTCACTCTCTGAATATGTGATGCATTTATTTGCCAGGCTGGAGTGCAGTGGCACAATCTCGGCTCACTGCAACCTCTGCCTCCTGGGTTCAAGCGATTCTCGTGCCTCACCCTCGTGAGTAGCTGGGATTACAGGCATCTGCCATCACACCTGGCTAATTTTTGTATTTTTAGTGGAGGTGGGGTTTCGCCATGTTGGCCAGGCTTGTCTCCAACTCCTCACCTCAAATGATTTACCCGCCTCAGCCTCCCAAAGTGCTGGGATTACAGGCGTGAGCTACTGTGCCCAGCCATGTATCCCCATCTTAAGCCATGCATGGTTATACTTGCAATTTAAGAAACAACTGGCAGGATGCTTTAGAGATGGACTGAAAAAAAAAGAGAAAGAGGAAGACTGGTCACATATGTATTAACAGAGGATTGAGTGACACGTGACAGGCGAGGACATGTGACAGGGCCTGGAGGGGTGCCAGACACAGGCTCTCATGAGGGTCCTGAGAGCCCCCAATTAATTAAGGTTGCCAGATTTAGATGGAATAAAAAGACCACTCAGTTCAATTTGAATTTCAGATAAGTAACAAATAATTTTTAGTATATGTATATTCCAAGAAATACTTGGAACATACACAAAAAATTTATTCATTGTTTACCTGCAATGCAAATGTAACTTGGCATCCCACACTACCTGACAATCATACCTCTGATATGCCCTGGTATTACAGCTCCCACCTTTTAGAGAATCTGCTAGAAGGTCTCTCCCATTCTTCTTCCTCTGCATCCTCTACTAGAAACACAAAGACAAAGCATGGCTCCATCCTCTTTCCCTTTCCCTACTGGCAAAAAGAATGAAAGTCTAAAGAAAATCCCTTCCTCACGTGACAGAGGGAGAAGCTATGGATGTCATTTGGAGGCAGCTGAATTCAAACATCTTGAGCAGAACCTGTGATCTGAAGCCCATTTCAGGGTCCCTCGTGGGTCTGGGGATGGACTACTGTGATAGGGAGGTGACCGGTCTAAAACTGTAGGCAAAAAATTCTAAGTGTGCGTTATTTTCCAGGAAGCTTATGTAGATAGAGAGACAGAGATACCTATAGAGAAATCTATCCGTGTATATAGAGAATTATCTACATCTATATCTGTGTATATATAAATATCTATATCTACATAGCCATACATCTTGATTTGAATTGTGTGTGTGTTTGTGTAGAGAGAAACCTATAGAAAGAGAGATATCTATGTATAAAGATAAATATCTATTTCCACATAGCTCTCTCTCTATATATATATATATAGAGAGAGAGAGAGAGATGTATACATATGTATTCATACACATATATAATTCTGCCAGGATTGTTCTAGATACTGGGAAAAGTCCCATAGTGAAGCAGAGAGACACGTTTCCTGACCCCATGGCACTCACATTCGAGTTGCAGAGATGATCTACAAAGAAGCAAACAAATAACCAGAAGTTTATTTCCGAGAGCAATAAGCTCTTTAAAGAGGGAACGCTTGGTAATGGGGAAAAGAGTGCCAGGGGTGGCTGGACATACTCCCTTATTCAGATCCTACAGCAGCCCGGTAGCCCCTAAGGTGTGCACAGCATTTATGAGTCTGGTACTCAGGCCCTTCTGTACTCTGACCCCAGCCCCTTTACCAAATCTCATCCTTCATTTCTCTACAGCACAAACTCTCCACTACACCACATCTCTTGTTCCCACCTCTATGCCTTTGCTTACCTGCACACGCTCTTTTCCAGGTTCCACACATTTTTTCCAGTTTTTACTCTACGTGATCTGGTTCTTGATCTGCCTCATCCAGGAAGCCATCTCTGGTTTCTCTACCCCTTAAAAAAATACTTAACTTATTTTGAATTCTTAGAGTATAGGCTACAAAGTCTCTTACATATTTAGCCAAATTACTTTTAAATCATTTTATTGGAGATCTTCTTGTCTCTCTACCTACATTGCAACCCCCTAGAGGATGGACGCTACTTCAAATACCCTTTCGTAGTCTCAGAAACATTGTACTGAACCTAATAAATACATGCTGAAATCATGAATGAAAAGATTTGCCACTTGCATCCACATGGGGAAATGGGTCATTATTCTGTAAGTATTTTTCAATTTCATTTTACTCAGGAAGTAATAGATATTTGGTAATACATTTTTATGTGAACTAAAATAAGCATGGCTCCACAGAGATGAACTATCAACAAAAAATGGACACATTTGCTGCTGGTCCTCAGTAGCTGTCTGGGATCTGGAAGCAACTCGATTCTTATTCAGACTCATCCCTTCAGAAACAAATTTGAACAAAAATAAAAAGTTGTCATAGGCCTAAGCTAAACAGGCTTTCCCTAAGTCTGTAGAAATCTTAAATACTTACAGGTTTAGCTGGAATTCAGGGGGAAAAAAATCACATAATTTCCCAAACTCTACTACTCCTATCCCTACTCCCAAACCCTTTTCCAGTCTGACGGTGGTTCCAGAGTGAGGTCCAAAAGTATTGTTTACATAACAGAAGTGGATTTACATCTGTCACCACACAATAACATTTCTATCATGGACCATAATGAAATTCACTGGACAAACTTACACAACGAAAAGAATATGGATTTGGAAAAGGTTTGGATGCAGATCGACTCACAGGATGCCAATTCTCTTGCCTCTATTTCTGCTGAAAAATCTATAGACATTCCTAATTCCTGTGGAGTTCCATCAGGGGAGCTGGCTTATGTATACGATGTGGCTGCATTTGAGCTTAAGGACAAGTGAAAGCGTATGAGCACTATTTGCAGAAATGAGAGAGTTTGCAGGAGAGGATTCTCAGAAGAGAAGGAAAACAGTTCTAAGACCTTGGTGATTTCTCTTCTTGCTGTAAACTCAATGGACTATCAGAGACTTTTTGCTGTGTTTCTCTATTTTGCAAAATGTTCTCCAACGAAGTCTTAACCTCTATAGCAAGAGTTTAACATTCATTCAGGCCTCTGGACAAAATCATCTGCAATTGTAAAATGAACAAACCTCCATCCACAAATGTCCTTTCCCAGTTTCACTCCAGAAGCAACCTGGGTTCTGCTTCTGGCTTTTCCACCATCCTGTTTTTCCTCCCTTTCCCAGGAGGCAGCCCATACTGGGAAACTTTCTCACTCCTGGACCCCTCACATGACACTTCTTGGCTCTCCTCCTACCTCTCCTGTGTAGCCTTCTTTTTTTTTTTTTTTTTTTGGGACAGAGTTTTGCTCTGTCACCCAGGCTAGAGTTTGGAGTCCAGTAGCGCAATCTCGACTCACGGCAACCTCCACCTGTGCCTCCCAGGTTCAAGCAATTCTCCTACTTCAGCCTCCAGAGTAACTGGGATTATAGGCACATGCCACCATGCCGGGCTTATTTTTGTATTTTTAGTAGAGACGGGGTTTCACCATGTTGCCCAGGCTGGTTTCGAACTCCTGAGCTCAGGCAATCTGCCCACCTCAGCCTCCCAAAATGTTAGGATTACAGGTGTGAGCCACCGCACCCGGCCCTGTGCATCCTTCTTTGTGCCCTTTGCTGAGTTATTCTTCCCCCTGAGGGCAACCTGTGTTCTCTTCACACCCTCTTCTTTTATCTTAGAAACAAATCCTATTTTATGACTTCACTATCACCTCTATTCCATGACTCTCAAACCTGTATTCTCACTAAATTTTTCACCGACAATCTAGCTCAGGTGCCCACAAGCATCTCCAGCTGGACCTGTCATCATCACAGGCTCTACGTGCCCCAAACTGACATCATTGTCACCATTCTCATTACTCCTTCTCGCAGCCTCACTAGGTTCTGCCGTCCAGGCTTAAAAGCCTGGAGTCATCCATTGGTTCATTCAGCAATTACTCACATGTGTATCTCTTGTGTCCTATAGCCTTTCTAGCCCACTCTAACCAAAATTTTAGCCCCTTTTATTCCCACTCAAAATGTCATCTTCCTTTCTCTCCACTTATCCCAGTCATAGCTACCTTCAAGGCTCAATTTTAGGGCTAAGTCATCTCTCCCTTCTCTGAATGTCTGATGCATTTATTTGCCATAGTATCATCCGGGTACTTAATACAACACTGCTTTGCACAGTTACCTGTTTCATGAGTTATGTTTTACACCATCAGTTATGTTATATAGCCATACTTACAAGCTCTAGATGAAAGGAACTGCGGGGATTTTTTTCAAGGACCTGCCTACCCTGGCACATAAGTAAATGAGCTGATCTTCATGCAATGCTTATCTCAGGGCCTGGTGCAAAATAACAGCCTAAAAATATAGGTTTGAAAAAATAGTAAGAAACACTTGGTAAATTGAATAAGACTGAACTGCACAAAATGCTCCCCCAAAATGTCCACAGCCCCAGTTTTGCCTCTTCTACCCGCTCTAGTGGAAGGCTATGAGTACTGGACCATGATGAGGGCAGGCATTGTGGAGGACACAGATACATGGGAGTATTCAGTGGTGGATATACGTTTGGGTCTTGACAGGTCAAGCAAAAATGGTCCACACAGACTTGAATTATTCCAGAAGTAAAATGGAACATGAAAATACACTCGCTACTATTACTTTCCTTCCCCTAATAGCTTTTAATAATACAAATGTTTGGCTTCACTTCTTCTCAGCTCTGTCACTGGCTGCATGGCTGGCAATGAGAATGAGAATGTTCTGCAAAATAGATCTGGTCCCATGGGCTGGTACAGTAGGGAAACCACAAAGAGTGCAGCTGGATTTGAGGAGGAAAGAAGCTGAGATCCAGCGAGGAGAGTGACCTGGTAATGGTCACCCTTCTACTGGCTCAACTTAACCTGAGGTTCCTGCCTCACTCCCCTCTGCTCCCCTCCCTCCAGTCTCCATTTGAGGACACCACCAGCCCCTGCTAATGTTTCCCTCAGCTTCATCAGCATCTCACATCCTTGGTTAAGAGGCTTCTTCCTACTTCCGATGGCTGCCATCACCCCGTAGAGCAGAGCTGACCTCCCTCCACCCCTTACAAAGACAGAAGTGCCGACAGGCTTCAGTGTCATTTTTAATCTCCAAGCAGAAGTTAACGATTGGAGTCAAAAACAAAAGAACAAAAAAACCACAAGTGACCATCCCAAAGGCCCTCTCTGCAAAACCACACACAGAGTCCCAGGCTGACCTCGGATGAACTCCGAGACGGTTCTCCCTTTCATTAGTCAATGACCCAAAAAAAAAAAGGCAATCAAGTCAGGGTCACATGACTTTGGTTCTTTGGGGTTTAAGTTTTACTTTATTTACTATGAGTGAAAAATCTAAACTGTCTCTCTTATTTTATTCCTGGGATTTAAAGCTAGCCAATACACAAAAGAACATTTAAAAAATAGACTTTGTGGCTAGTTCAAGAGGAAAATCAGATGCAAAAGGAGGAGAAAGAGGAAGAAAAAAAGATAAATGGAGGGAAAGGTGGAAAACAATGACATAAAGACAGGAGACAGGAGCGAATGCAATTCAAAGGCAGAGAGACAGCAGCTGGAATCTCAGATAAAGTATTGGGGCCTGGCGCGGTGGCTCATGCCTGTAACCCCAGCACTTTGGGAGTCCAAGGCAAGCAAATTACTTGAGGTTAGGAGTTTGAGACCAGCCTGGCCAACATGGTGAAACCCCGTCTCTACTGAAAATATGTAAAAACTAGCTGGGCATGGTGACAAGCGCCTGTAATCCCAGCTGCTCAGGAGACTGAAGCAGGAGAATCACTTGAACCTGGGAGGCAGAGGTTGCAGTGAGCCAGGATTGCACCCCTGCACTACAACCTGGGCAGCAGAGTGAGACTCTGTCTCAAAAAAAAAAAAAAGGAAAAGAATCGGGAAGGTAGATAATGGAGAAACACACACACACACAGAGGAAGTGTGAAAATAGCCACACAGCGAATACTGTGAGGAAATCACTATGCAGTTCTGCTCTGTTTATATTTTGTTCGTTTCAATTCCACAGTACTTTAAAAGATTCTAAAATAGCCACACATGTGGCTATTGAGTAGTTGAAATGTGGCTACCGGGATTGAGAAAGTAAATTTCGACTTTGATGTCATTTTAATTAAACTTCCATTTAAATTTTAAAATGAAGGCAATATAAAGCCTGTTGCCACTAAACACAACTTTGTTTGGTAGGACTACTTTTCACTCTGCTTCAAAGTCAATCTGCTTCAAAGTTAATCTTATCTAAAAAAGATAAACCAGTTCTATTAATAGGAGCGTAAATATTAAAGCTGATTTTTTTGGTACTCAATTTAGTTATTAAAAAACTTTTAAATATGTTTGGAATAACTTGGAATTGTGCACTCACATTTTCAATTGTAAGTTTTATGGACTCTAACGATAGATCAAGTATTGCTGATAAAAATGTAGCACCCAAATTCAGATGTGTTTTAAGTATACCAGATTTTGAAAGCTTAGTGCAAAAAAAAAATACGATCTCTCAATAAATTTTACGTTGATTATTCATTGAAACAAGAATAATATTTTGGATATATAGGGCCAAGTAAAATACACTATTAAATTTAAGTGAACCTGTTCCTTTTTACTTTTTCTAATGTGGCTACTGGAAAATCTAAAATTAGGTATGTGGTTCATGTGTTTCAGCTGGCCAGACCTATTCTGAAGGAAGCAAAGCAAAGCTGTTTTAAAAAGGCCTGACAGAAACCAGCACCACCAGGTGCCCTCAAATCTTGCTGGAGCCTTGGTAGCTGAGGAACCAGATAAATTCTTTTTTTTTTTTTTTTTTTTTTTTTTTGAGACAAAGTCTCACTCTTGTCCCTCAGGCTGAAGTGCAACAGTGCGATCTTGGCTCACTGCAACCTCCGCCTCCCAGGTTCAAGTGATTCTCCTGCCTCAGCCTCCTGAGTAGCTGGGATTACAGGTGCCTGCCACCACACCCGGCTAATTTTTGTATTTTTAGTAGAGACAGGGTTTCACCATGTTGGCCAGGCTGGTCTCGAACTCCTGACTTCAGGTGCTCTGCCTGTCTCAGTCTCCCAAAGTGCTAGGATTACAGGTGTGAGCCACCACGCCAGGCCGGAACCAGATAAATTCTACATAATCTGTAATGTTGGCTCCTAGGATGAGATGAATCAGGAAAGCAGGAAACTTCTTGAATCCAAAAAGGCATGCAGAGTGATATAATGGACTTCAGAGACTCAGAAGGGGGAGGATGGGAGAGGGCTAGGGATTTAAAAAAAAAAAGAAAGCTACACGTTGGGTACAATATACACTACTCAGGTGACGGGTGCACTAAAATCCCAGGATTCACCACTATAGAATTCATCCATGTAACAAAAAAAAACCTTGTGCCCCAAAAGCAACTGAAATCGTTTTTTTAAAAAAGGATCCCAGAGGACATGACAATATCCTCAACTCACGGAGCCTCCACTCATGGAGGACTTCCCACCGGGAGGAGTAACAAGGGCAGGAAGTCCAGAAGTGCAACCTCCCCAGCACCCACCTTTCAGAGAACTTATCAAAAGCTAGCAGATACCAACTCACAAGGAGGAGGAGAGAAACAGAGATGTGGAAAAGTGAGAGGAACACAAACAAACTCAGAGCAGTGGAGGATGAGAAAGCAATTGTCTTCATATAAATCATAGCAAAAGAGTGCACACAGCTCTGTACTTACACCTAGAAAATCCATCCTGGTGTTTGCCAAAGGCAGAGGAGATCTAACTCATTTATAATATTATTCTCTTCAGTATTAAAATGTGATCTAATCAATTAAAACATTTTACCCAGAAATATTCTTAAAAGTAAAATTTGTAATCACAGAAATTCTTGCCCTCATTTGCAATGCAGAAAATCATTAACTTTCTACTTTGGGAAAGTGGAAGGTGTCATGATCCATGGAAGAGACAAGAATATTCTACTTTTGCAGCCAGAGCTGAAGACTGATAACATAGATTTAGAAGCCAAATCAGTAAACACTGTAGCAGAGCTTAGAAACTTCTAGAAGGAAAGTACCAATATTGAATAGTCTTCTTTGCATTGCACATAAAACAAATTCAATCCGGTGTGTTGTACATGCTTTTTAAAATAATGGTAATTAATTTGAATTATTGGCCATCTAACCTCCTCCAGTTAAAAACCTCATTTTCTTAAACGGGAGGAGTAAATTCATGGCAGAAAGAGGTTGTACTCTGGAACTATCCCAATACAATAGCCACTACCCACACATAACTACTGCACACTTGAAATGTGGCCAGTCTGAATTGAGATGCACCATCATATAAAATTCATATGTGATTTCAAAGATCTAGTACAAAATAATTAAATCAAATTAAAATATTTTTCAATGTTGATTATATGTTGAAATAAAATTTTGATTATATTAAGTTACACTATGTTATTAAAATTAATGTCATCTGTTTCTTTTTATTTTTTTAAGTGGCTACAACAAAAATGTTAAATCTGTGACTCACATTCTGTTTCTACTGGACAGTGCTAAAGTGACCAACTTTAGCTTCCTAAACTAGGGGGCAAAGCCCAGGTTCACTGCCACAGGTGATGAGGTTGACGGTATTCTAGAAGCAGACCCATCAAACCCTACAGGAAAGCTCCATTTATCCTTCCTGATACAGTGACCAGGACCATCAGGAAGGCTGTCCTGTTGGAAACCACCATTGATGGGCCCAGGATAGGAACAGTTTTCAGAATGTAAGTATTCTGAGACTCTCATCACCCGCTGTGTTGGGTGCCGTAGGATGCCACCAAGATCGCACTTCAGAGTTGAGGCATGGGATCTCCTAGTTATCCCCCTGCTGAGGCTCGAGGCTGAGTCCCACCAGGGGAATCAATCCTGGCCAAAGGCAAGGTTTCACCTAAGGTATGACCCTTTAGAAGTGGTGACTGGCCCCCAGTGACAGGTCAATTGGGTCATTGGACGGTACGAAGTGAACAACTTCACAAAAACAACAGGACACTCTGAAGGGCTATCCCAGGTCCAAATGAACTGAGACCTTTGCTGCAACTCCATTGCCGCTCAGTAGCTCCCTCTGACCAGTCCTGCTGCCCTGCCTCCCTCCCTCCCTCCCTCTCTCCCATGTCCGCTCCCCAGCAACCTCTGCATACAAAGCTCCATCTCAAGGTCTGCTTCTGGATGAACCCACCTAAGATATCCCCAGATGTGAAGAACACATTACAGCAAAATGTATATGCATGCATGCATGTGGCATGTCCCCACACACGCATATGCACAGAGGGGACTTTATCTGCTTTACATTCAGACCCAGGAATGATGTCAGGATAGTTGAAACAGCTAACAACAACAACAACAACAACAACAACAACAACAAAAACTAGCTCCTACCAGCTCCCGTAGGGTTCCTCCATTGTGATGGTTATTGTGAAATATTTTTCAGCCCCTGCTCTATTGGGCAGAGAACAGAAATCCTGACAGTCAAGAGCTAACCTACCCGTGAAGCTGGTTATCTCACCTAGTTAGAGCCCTTTGCTAACGAGTCCAAAGATAGAGGCTGCAGCTATCCCAAGGGGGCCAATTAATTTCATTCTGTTCCTTGACCACAGACTGCACCCTTAACCACATAGAACCCAGCAGCACTTTCGCTGTGGGTCACAGGGAGGCTATGTGGGAACACAGGCTTAGATCTGCATAAACAGTGGCCAGGTCAGGAAACTCACAGTGGCACACCCAGACAGGGGCTGCCCCCAGCTGCGTTTCTGTTGAACCTGTGTCAGTTCACTCACTGCTTCCATCACTAAGTGATTTTTCTCCCTAGAGATGGTTTTCTGGGTTCCTGGTCTTTCCCTGTTTTCTCTTCTTCTCTGAAGCACTACTTCCCTGTCTGGTCCACTGCAGCCCTGATACTTTAGTTCAACTGCACAGGTATTTTTTCTAAAGTTTGGAGAATCCTGGGTTGTAGGTTACACACAGTTAAGATACATCAAAAGCACGGCTTTCTATCACATGCTAAGCCATACCCAGGGAGGATATGCAACAATCTTCCAGGGCTCCCGAAGGTCTCTTTCCCCACTCTCTTTTCCCTGGGGGCTTCTATCCCACTTGTCATAACACTGACCACCACTGAGCTGCCCCTTTTTCTCCATAGAGAAGTGAGACCTTTCCAACCTGGACTTGGATCTAACACCTGGGCTTCGGGGTAAGACTCAGCTCCTGTCAACAACCTGTCCTACGCCCTGGACTTTGAGCCTAGAGACAGTGACAGGATTTGTTAACACAGCTCCTGAGCATGAGCCTCCACTGAAGTCAACCGGTTTCCCAGTCTGCACTTGGGGCTGGGTTTTACAGTCCCCAACTGTGCCCTGTTTACCTCCTCCCGTCCTTACTTTCTTTTATGTTTTGTTTTGTTTTTTGGAATTTTTTTTTTTTCTTTTCTACTGGGTTGTGAGACAGAGTCTTGCTCTATCACCCAGGCTGGAGTGCAATGGCCCAATCTCGGCTCACTGCAACCCCTGCTCCTCTGGGTTCAAGTGATTCTCCTGCCTCAGCCTCCCAGTAGCTGGGATTACAGGCACGCACCACCATGCGTGCTAATTTTTGTATTTTTAGTAGAGATGGGGTTTCGCCATATTGGCCAGGCTGGTCTTGAACGCCTAACCTCAGGTGATCCACCCACCTTGGCCTCCCAAAGTGCTGGGATTACAAGCATGAGCCACCACACCTGGTCCTGTCCATACTTTCAAAATAAAGTATCTGATGGTGAGGGTGATGGTTGTTATTATTTTACTTCAATGAATCCCATATGTTTATAAGATTAAATACAAAAAAAAAAAATCTTCAAAGGAAAAATCACTCATAATCCCACCACCCAGAGACAATCATTGTTAACATTTTGGTTTATTTCCTGCAGCCCTTTTCTCTGTATATGTGTATGTATTATCTTGTAACATTCTAATTAGAAGGATAATCTACATCTCATTTTATATTCTTCTTTTTTCAATTTGTATTCGATATGCAAGCATTTCTTTATGTCTAAAAATTCTGCACAAATGTCACATTTAATGGTTATAGCACACTCTACTATATAACTAAACCATAATTTGTTTAACTCTTACCCTATTTTTTGAGCATTAAGATCATTACCAATTTTTAGTGATGAACAATTTGAATTTAAAACTCTCTGTATATTTCACATTTTTCCCTTAGGATGGAAACCCTTAAATGAAATTACTTCGTCACAGAGCATGAACATTCTAACACTTCTGATAAATATTGCCAAATTGATTTCAAGTAAGGTTATATCAATTTGATCTCCTATGAACACATCAACAATGACTGAGAGTTTTTTAATTTTGTTAGGTAAAAAAACAAAATAAAAAAAGATATACTATTAGTATATTAATTTGCATCTCAGATTACTTGGTGAAACCAAATACTTTTCATGTTTGTTAGAAATGTCCATTTCTCTTTGCAACCTGTTCACGTCCTTTATGCATTTATTTATTGGGCTCAAAATCTATTTGCATGCCCTCTTGCCATATTCGGAAAGTTAATATTTTGTTTGTTACAAGTATTTTCCCAATTTCCTTGCCTTTTAATTTTTCATTACCTTTTGGCCTGCACGGTTTTTAATTTGAACGTAAACAAACCTATCAGTCTTTTCCTTTGTAATTTCCCTTAAGCTTAGAAAAATCTTTCCCCCATCAGGGCATCAGAAAAATAATCACCTCTTTTTCCTGCTTTGTTTAATAGTTTCCCATTGACTGTTCCCACTCTCAAGGCATTTCTAATCAGCTTCTCTCCAGGGCTATCCTCACTCTGGGTTATTTTGTCCCACTCCTCACTCATCCCATGTGCTGCAGTTGTCCCTGGAGTGAAGATAGAGGTGACCCCTTTCAAATGGCCTGCAATATTTGGGGGAAGATGCAGGCTTCAGGCAGGTGGTTTAGCTTTGTTATCTTCTTACGACATTGCACACAGGGCCAAAAGAAAGTGCCCCAGTGCCCTGCTTACCTCCCAAGGGCTGCATCTATCTGCAGCCAGGGAGAAAGAAGTAGTGTTCAGGATTGTTGGGAATTCCCCAGGGGTTCTGGTAACCCCACCCCACTTGCACACAAGCACCTGCTTTCTCCTCTCGTTCCCATCTTTCCCTTTCTGTGCTTCTCTTCACCGAATCTCTGTAACTTCTCAAATTTGGGAGCAGCTCAGTCAGTGATATTGGGGAAACTTTCCTCTTCCTCTTCCACTCAGTACAAGCCCTCTCTGAGACTGGAGCTCCCTCCACCCTGTACCTCCAGACATTCACTGTGGGGGCAACGGGGTAGGGTATGGACTGGGTTTGCATCTCAGGGAACATTTAGAAGCTGGAATTAGGGAGCTCTGGTCTGGTTCTCTCGTCCCCATCTCTTGTCAGTGATCCAGCAGACAGAAGAAAATCCCTGTTACACTCTCCTGTTTTCTCTCATCAGAAAACTAAACAGTGGACAGGCTTAAAGATTATCCTACATCCAGGACTTGGAAGGCTAAACCGGGACAGCCAAGACAGGCCTGAAAGCCAGCAGGAAAGCACTGCGTGTCTAGGGGAGATTGTAAGATTCGAAGGACAAGGGCCACACCTATCTTATTCACTGTATCGGAGGCCCTGGCAATCTCTTAGGGCTCGGTCAATAATTGTTAAGGAATGATTAGGAGTATCCTCTCCATCATGTACCTCATGAAGTATGGGAACTAACATGTGCATAGACAATCAACTGTTTGGAATTATCCACAGAGGATTTTGAGGTTGGGTTTGGTTTTAGTAACAAATGCAGTTTTTTTATCCTTGGCTAGCCCATGCCCCACTTTTAGTACTTCATCCTCCAGTTCCTTAAATTTCTCTGGGCCTCATCACTAAAATGATATAGTTAGATTAGATAACCTCAAATGTCACTTCTAGCTATAAAATTCCATGATTAGATTAATAACTTAAAATGAGTGTTTTTATTGATGGTTATAAATTCTGTTCTGTCTACACATGGGCCTAGAGTACATGCAATAATTTACATCTGACTGTACTTTACTGGAAGCTAAAGTTCAAAAAGGAATTAGAATTGTGATTGACTTTTTCTAGCCTGCTGTGTACACTGCAACACAGGCACAGAAATGATTCTTCAAGCAAGTCTTCTACACCAACCATGAAACTATTATTAATAAAAGAACATATTCCTTACCACAATAAATCAGAAGGCTTCATTTAATGATTCTGAAATTTGGTAAAGGTCATCCCCAGCTTCATGAAAAATCAGTCACAAATGAAGATGTGCCAATGGAAGCCCATTCGCCACAGAAGCCAATGTGATGGGAATCTCTGCATGCTAATACACTAGAACATTCCAACTAGTACTAACATAAATAATACTCATATTGAAATGAAAATTGATCCTGGGATTTCTTTTTACATGGCCTTAGGATTTGGTGGCTTGTTCAGAGAGTGCCAACTCATTTGAATATTTGCCTAATTAGGAAGATAAATCTGCTACCCCCGCTGCCAGCAATCACGTCGTGCGTTCCAAAGCCAAATATAAATGCCTTTTGTATCACCCACTGTTTCAGATTATTCACCTCCCACGTCTGCATAGACAGCACAGAACTGACCCAACTGTTTCTCTTCTTGGCCTGTCCTCTGCTCTCTCATCAAGGCTTGGCTCTGCCACATAGATGAGAGTGCAGATGGCACAGAACAATTTTGAAGCCATGGGGTACAAGAAGATGAAAGAGAAATTAGGGTTTTATTAACCCAGAATGAGGAAACGTGATGGGCATGGAAATTCTTGGACCGGGTTCTGCACCAGGGGGAATGATCACATCTAATCCTGCTGGAAAAGCTGTCTCGCCACCCTGGACACAGAAGACAGCCCTGGTGTCCCTGAGTTTTAAGCAGCATCTGTCTCTCCACTCACGGTACAGTCTCCGCATTCTCCCTCCCAGCCACACGGGACTCCTCTCTGCTGCTCAGACATCCCTCTGGCCTCCTCAATTCCATGACTTGATCAAGCTGCTACATCAATCTAGAAAGTCTTTGTTTCCCTCTTGTCTGGGAAGTCCCAGCCATTGTTCAAGGTCTAATTTGAAATCCCCTAAAACTCTCACCAGATCATCCTAACCTCAGCAAAATGATCTCTCCTTCCCCTCATGTTTTATGGCATTTGATTTGCCCCAATGTGCCCTTTGTTGAAGTGATTTGTTTATGAATATAGACACTTTAAGTTTTATGCAACGGAGAACAGAGGCAGTATCTTGTTGATATTTTATCCCCACAAATGCCTATCACAGACTTTACATGTAACTATAGACCAGCAAGAGGCAGGCAAAAGAGAGTAGTTACCTTCTCCTGGTGCAATCTGGACATACATCTTTTTAGAAGCATCAAAGAGGACCACTGCTCCTAGGGGGACCAACTTCCCATGCCTGAAGACAGAAGTTATCCAACTTTGGCTAGCATAAAGGAATAATCTTTAAATCAGTAGTTTGAAGTGGCAGGATAAGAATCTCCATTTTTGCAAGCCCACTCAGGTAATTCTGATGCTGGTGGTCCTGGGATTGCTGTTTGACAATTCTGCCCTGGGAAACATTTCATGTGATATGGACAGATGCACAATGAAGTCAAAGAGGTCGAACTTGGCATTGCCAGTTTTGCAAAAGGGAGAGGTACATTTTGAGAGAGAACTCATGGGAATGAATAGGGCTCTCAACATTCTTTTGACCAGAAAAAGTCCATGTCAAAGTGCTCAGGGCTCTATATAAACACCCAGCTCCCTGAAGGTATCTGTGCTACAAGGAACCTAAGACTCTTTCTTCCCTCACAAAACATATATCCCAGTGGGACATGGAAGTTATAACACCCCCAGTCTAGCTCTTAACACGTGTCTGTGCCGAAATGCGTAGCAACCCGGAGAATGAGCAGCCCAAAATGGAAGAAGAGCTTACGGTGGACTATCACTTGGAGAAAGGTTTCCAAGGTTAACATGGAAAATGGAGGAAATGTATCCTCAGAACAGTGTTCTCGCAGCTGAAAGCAATAGAAATTTGACCTTCAGCAATTTCCTGGGTCACCCCATCAGGCTTTGAGCTAATCCTGCACCTAACAACTCCACTCTCACATTCTTTAACTTCGTTTGATTAAAGAAATGTCTTTCATGCCTACTATGTGCCAAATAGATATCATACCAGACATTGGGATTAAAAGATAAAAAGGCATGTCCCTTGCCCTACGGTAGACAAGCACAGCAGTAAATACTTGTAACATAAATAGTATGCTGACAGCAGTGTTCACAGGAGAGACTCCCAGCCTGCCTTGGAGAGAGGAGCAGGGAAGACTGAGGTTTCAGTCTCAGAATTGACACACTTCTCCAGGATGACCACATTCAAATCAATGCACTCTTGCTCCATCTGCTCCAAGTTACAGGAGAACTTCCCACCTAAGGGAGTGACATCTTCCGCTCCCCTCTGGCTATTAGGGAGGGCCTCTCACAGCTGTACTCAGATCGTCTCCTCAAGCTTCTCTCAATCAGGCTGTGGTGCCTCCATTAGTAACCTCCTGCTTCCTGAGTTTGGGGCATGACTGCTGGATCCCCAAGGGCCTTGTAGCAGGGGGCTCAGGGCTCCTAAGGGCACACAGGCCTGCCTGCTGGTAAAGGCAGGGTGACTGGAGATCCATGAACACCACGGAGCTAGGGAAAGCTTTCTGGTAGAAGAAAGCTACAGAAAGAGGAAGTAAGGAAGTTGAGCCCCTAAGTTTACAAGAGTTTATTGGCACTTAATTCATATTTTTACTTCTATTTCAACTAAGAATTATAATGTATAGAAAAAGCAATGCTGTGCTTCTGTGCTGCTGGATTTGGTTTGCAACATTACTGATCACTAGAGAAATGCAAATCAAAACCACATCTCACACCAGTCAGAATGGTGATTATTAAATAGTCAAGAAACAACAGATGCTGGCAAGGTTGCAGAGAAAAAGGAATGCTTTTACACTGTTGGTGGGAATGTAAATTAGTTCAACTATTGTGAAAGACAGTGTGATGACTTTTAAAGACCTAGAACCAGAAATACCATTTGACCCAACAATCCTATTACTAAATATATACCCAAAAGAATATAAATCTTCTATTATAAAGATACATGCATGCATATGTTCATTGCAGCACTACTCACAATAGCAAAGACATGGAATCAACTCAAATGCCCATCAATAAGACTGGATAAAGAAAATGTGGTACATGTACACCACGGAATACTACGCGGCCATAAAATGGAAAGCGAGCATGTCCTTTGCAGGGACATAGATGGAGCTGGAAGCCATTATTCTCAGCAAATTATTGCAGGAACAGAAAACCAAACACTGTATGTTCTCACTTATAAGTGGGAGCTGAACGATGAGAACACTTGGACACATGGGTGGGAAACATCACACACCAGGGCCTGTCAAGTTGGGGGTGGCAAGAGGAGGGAGAGCATCAGGAAGAATAGCTAATAGATGTTGGGCTTAATATCTAGGTGAGGGGTTGATAGATTCAGCCAACCACCATGGCACATGTTTACCTGTGTAACAAACCTGCACATCCTGCACATGTGCCCCGGAACTTAAAATAAAAGTTGATGGGAAAAAGGAAAGAAAGAGAAAGCAGTGCTGCCTAGACTAGATCATGCGGTCAGTTATCTGAAGCCCAGCAAGCTGGCCATGGGAGAACCGCCAGTGGAGGGAGCCATGCCACTGTGCAGTTTCCAGCAAACAGCAGCAAGTCTCCACCTTGCAGGTGCAGTGGCAGAGAGGGCCCTTCCAGCCCCCAGGGAGCAGGCTTTGCTTGCTTCCGTCTCTAAATAGGAATGCTGCAGAGGAGATACCATGTCAAATAGAAAAAGAAAACAGGAAATGGCTGGCACTGGGTGCGGAATCATTTTACTAAGCAAGTGTTTATTTTTATGAGGCATCAGCAATTTTTTTTTTCAGGTTACATACTGAGTAACTGCAATCATTGATTACATTAATGGATTACCTCTGGAGAAGGAATCTAATTACATTTTTGTACAAATTGCAAAATGTAGATTAATTTCCAACTTCCTTGGCAGCCTTGTGGTTTTTTTGTTTGTTTGTTTCTTGTTTTCTCTTGAGCTCTAGGTCAGGAGCCCCAAAGCATGGCAAAGAAACCTGAACCTTGAGAAGGCTTTGTCTGTTCATTCAACAAATATACAATGAACTGCTTAACTTCTGTATGCACCAGCTCTGTTCTAGGCACTGGAAATACAGAGGCAAACAGGACAATGTCTCAGTCCTCTTGGGAGTTTCCCAAGCTGTTAAAGAGCTTCAAGAGCTGAAAAATCCCAAATGTTCCTAAACCCATTTAAGCAGCTGCTAGGCTTTATTTTCTGAACACCAGTTAGGGCTTGGTGCCTCTTATCCAAAGGTTGTCAATTTCTTTAGCCCTGCAAGGGAAATCTAAAAGAGTAGGAAAGTAGGAGGCCAAGGGAGGAGGATCACTTGAGGCCAGGAATTTGAGACCAACCTGGGCAACATAGAGAGACCCTGTGACCTGCCTGCAAGGTTCAGCCTCTGCTGTCCTATGAGAGAACCTCTGAGCTGTCTTGTAATCCACAAAAAAATAAAAATAAAAATTAGCCAGGTGCAGTAGAGCACACCTGTAGTCCTAGCTACTGGGGAGGTTGAGGTGGGAGGATCGCTTAAGCTCAGAACTTCAAGACTGCAGTGAGCCATGATTGCACTACTGCACTCCAACCTGAGTGACAGCGAGGCTCTGTCTCAAAAATTAAAAAATAAATTTTTAAAAGAGTGGGAAAAGGATTAAATAAGAGGGAAAGTGAAGAGGGTAACAAGAGAAGGAAGGAGTCTTTGGTCAAGTGGCACACCCATTGAAGACATTGATCTACTCAGAGATGGCAAAAGTAAGATAACGGGAAAGTAGAGACAAAGAAAAGAAAGAGAGAACTTTACAAAGGAGAAACACAAGTGGCTGATAACCATTTCTTAAATTCAACCATTCTTATAATCATATAAATATTTCAAAAATGAGTAACATTTTTTTATCAATCAAATAAGCATATGTCTTGAGAGGAAAGGGATTTTTCAATGTGGGTAAAATTCGGTAGGACTATAAACTGCCTCAATGTTTCTGGAAAGCAATTTTGCATTACACATCAAGAACCTAAGAAATGCTCATATCTTTGAGCCAGTAGTTCCAATTCTGGGCATTTATCCTAAACAAATT
The DNA here is from genome assembly GCF_003255815.1 of Theropithecus gelada. Classification (NCBI taxonomy): domain Eukaryota; kingdom Metazoa; phylum Chordata; class Mammalia; order Primates; family Cercopithecidae; genus Theropithecus; species Theropithecus gelada. Next base: position 165,747,750 of record NC_037670.1, on the reverse strand, counting down.
ATCAGAAATATGATCAAAGATTTATGCACAAGGATTATCATTACAACATTATTATAATGGCCCAAAACTAGTTCAACATAAACATTTAACTTTAGAAGAAAGGTTAAGTAAATCATGTATACTTATATGGTAGAATATTATAAAGTCATTAAAATTATGTTTATGAAGAGCTTTGATGACAAGGGAAAATGCTTATCATGGAATTATGAACAAAATTTGGGATACAAAATTATAAAGTAAAATTTGGGATACAAAATTATAAAGTATGATTTACGCTATGAAAAGAAATATAAAGAAAACACAAAGGACACCACAACAGTAGTTTGTCTCTTTTTGTTGTTGTTGTCTGTTTTGAAACAGGGTCTCACTCTGTTGCCCAGGCTGCTGTACAGTGGGGAATTAGACATCACTGCAGCCTCAAACTCCTAGGGTCAAACGATCCTCGCCACTAATTTTTTTTAATTTTTTTGTAGAGACAGGGTCTCACTGTGTTGCCCAGGGTGGTCTGAAATTCCTGAGCTCAAGTGATCCTTCCACTTCGGCCTCCCGAAGTGCTGGGATTACAGGAATGAAACATCATGCCCAGCCTGCAATTTGTCTATTGATTATAGCATTTCATGTGGTTGTTTTTGCTTTTCTTTTACACTTTTCTGTTGTTTTTTTCTATAATAATTATGTTTCATCTTGATGATCAGGAGAAATAAAATAAGCTGATGGAAAACACAAGAGAAAATAATAGGAAGGGAAACCGTTATTGTCATGAGGAAGAAAAGGATGTCTCCCCTGCTCTATGGAACTGGCGATGGGGTTGGCGGTTACAGGGAAAGATTGAAACCAGAGACTTACAGGATTCAGAGGATGGGCAAATGCATGCTGCCACAGTAGCATTCGGTGACAATGCCTGACCCAAATTTCCTTCCTCTTTTCAAGATTAGCTGGATTTACTGTTAGGTTTCCATCTCCCTGACAACTCTTAAAAAAACTTGACCTGAGTCCATGGAATTTTAAGTCTGATTTGGTTCCATCATATTCAGCCTCCAATTGAATCCTAGCTGGTTCTAGAAACTTCATACATTGACCCATGAAAAAAAAAGTTTAAAAAAAAACACACATCATTTTTCAAAAAAAAAAAAAAAAAAAAAAAAAATAGAAAGAAAAGAAAAACCAAAAAAAACCATAGTACTGACTCTAATCCATGGACTGTTCAGTCTTTCTCTGGAGACTCCATCCCACTGAAGGTGATGAATTATAGTCTTGGAAAGCTTCTAAAAAGGATGCCCCATCTGTTCAGCACTTACCTTTCACTCAGTGAACTATAAATACTTAATGATGAGGCCAACCATGATGACGAAGTTGATCAATAGTGAGCATGGAGACAGCGTTCCATTTCCACACCCAACCAGGATGGATGCCGAGGAAATGGAGGAAAATGATAACAGCCTGAGAGACAGCTGGTTGCTCCTCCCCTGCTATCTTCATTCACCCACTGGTCACCACCAGCTGGTGGCAGGTCAGTGCTCCCGGAGCAGGGGCTTAAGCTGTTATGAGGCTGCACTGGAGGTCCTGACAGCCGATATGGAGGGTACCAGCCATCTCCTCACCAGTGTCCTTTGGCCATGCAATTTTAATAAGCTCAACCTCAAGAAAGGAAAAGGGAGCCTGGGACCGTGTTGAATTATTCACAGCTCCAATCAGGGAAGGCAGATGAACCCCTCTTCTGAGAGTAAGTGATAGCTACTCATTGATTTTATTCCCCCTTCATGACCCCTAGATGAGAATCTAGTTTAAAAAAAAAAAAAAGAAAAGAAGAAAGAAAATCTATCTTAAATCTGAGTTCGTGAATAATTAGTGAAGTTAAGAATTGTGTTTCAGTTGACATTTTTCTGAAGAATAATTTTGATAACTTGGACTTGATTAGAAAAGGAAAAAAAGCAAGGACCTTGGCATATCTAAATTTATTTAAATACAACACATATATACAAAACTATTTTTATGGATTAATGACCATGATCAAAGTCATCTTATTTAACAACACAATAAAAATGATGTGAGACCTGAAAGCCAAAAAGATATATGATTCATGCATTTATTAGATGCCCACGTTGAATTAGCTTTTGAATGTGATATGTGTGTGTGTGTGTGTGTGTGTGTGTGTGTGTGTGTACCTTATTTCTTTGCATGGACAGAGAAATGTAAGCTGTACGAAAATATAGTTAATTCTTCCCTACATTTCAAGGAAAGCTTGCTTTCTAGGATTTATCTCATATTCCCCACCCATAGCTAATGCTGATAAATGTCTTCCTGGAGCTAAAGACAGCCACTACGCTCCTTTAGACAGTGGGTTAGAAAACAGCCACAGAAGCTTCTTTAGGCCTTGTCCACACGCCTCAGAATCTCTGCTCTCCCCCAAAACACACTTATGCAAGGGCAACCACCGCCTTAGCAGGTGGCCTCACCTCCCTATTTTGCAAGTCTCATATCCCCTGCTGAGAGTCTGGTCCAGACCCATTCTCTCAGAGTAGGAATGTCACAAAGGCTCCTCACAGTCCGGACTGTACCCACTCACATCCATCCCATGCCTGGCTGACAATGCATTTCCTAAGACCTCCTAAAGTCATCACAAGGCTCACACGACACGGCTCTTCTGTGACTTATTTAACCTCTGTTAGCCTCGGTTTCCTCCTTTATCAAACAGATATAATAATAACATGTACCTCGTAGTACAGTTGAGATTTCAGTGAATATGGTATGTCAGGCATTTAGCACAGCCTCTGCACACCCATCAGAAGCAGTTATTATTGCACACAAATGCAAGCTCCATGAGGGTAGGGGTTGCTGCTCTTCCATCTAACGCCTAGAACAGTTTCTGGTAAGTGAGAGAAACTCAATCCATTTTACTTCAGTACGTGAGTGAAGCATTTTAGGCTCCTTTCAGATGCCACTACTCCCGGCCAGTTATCCAAGCTAAGATGGTCGTTTCCTCCTGTGGATGCAGGCAAAAGCATTTTGTTTACCACACCTCCAGCCCCGCCCTCTGCCATCCTGAGTCTGTGTCACGGCTCTGTGTTCCCTGGGAGACTTCAGGTTCCCCGAAGGTGTCTCCCTCACTACCCAGCTCCAGTGCTGTCCACACAGTGGACTCTCAGTCCACACTGGACACTAAGGAGCAGCCCTGCAAGTCATTCCAGCAACCAAAGATGGCTCCTCGTGGACCAGATCTGCAAAGCTCCGACCAGGAATGGTAAACACTGAAAATTCAGGCCCCTCGCCTTCAATTTAATGAAGGATTGAAACTGAGCTAGTAATTACTTTTTTTTTTTTTTTTTTTTCAGAGTGGTAGAATCTCACTCTGTTGCCCAGGCTGGAGTGCAGTGGTGCAATCTCACCTCGCTGCAACCTCTGCCTCCTGGGTTCAAGCGAGTCTCATGCCTTAGCCACCCGAGTAGCTGGATTATAGGCGTGCAACACTACACCCAGCTAAATTTTGTTTTGTTTTGTTTTAGTAGAGATGGGTTTTGCCATATTGATCAGGCTGGTCTTGAACTCCTGGCCTCACGTGATCCACCTGCCTCAGCCTCCTAAAGTGCTGGGATTACAGGCATGAGCCTCCAGGCCTGGCCAGTAATTTTTAAAACTGTATGTTTCTGTTAGCTCTGCCAAGCTAAACAGTATTTCAGACCTTACCCATAAACCAGAGGTCCCTACTCTTTTTGATGCAAAGGAATGTTCACTTCCTGAAAATGAAAAGATCCCTTCCGAGTAGGTATTGATGGCAATGTGAGATGAGAGAGGGTGGTGTGTGGGACTCAGGCAACACAGAGACAAAGCCAGCCTTGGGGAGGGTTCTGGAAGGGGAGTCGGCATGGAGCTACCTACTCGGGGCTGGTGTCAGTCAGCATTGTCATCCATACTCATGAACAACCACCAGAAGAGCAGCCCCTTCCTTCCCCACGCCCTCCCCGAAGAGGGTGTTCCCATGAGCTCTGGGGAGGAGATGATTTGTGCACAGTTGCTTTTCCTAGTTTCCTTGGCAACTGTGCAGCATTAGAAGCTCAAAGAGAGAGGCAGTGGATGGGGTGGCGGATGGAACACAGATGCTGATGTCAGTCAAATGTGTCACCTCCACACCCATGTTTAGCAGCCTCGTGGTTTCGGAAGCTTACACACACCACACACACCTCTGATTGCTCATTTCTAATTTGGTGCCAGGCGCATAAGCAAAGAGCCTCAGGGAAACGTGGCAGAATGGGTCTCATTCTACCAATGTGAACTGAGACTGGGGCCTGAGACTGAACGATCCCAGCACCAAAGACACCGGATGCCCCTTGGTTGGGTTTCTGGATTTCATACAAGCCTACACGGGCACATCAAGGGGCATTCATCGATTTTATATCAGTGGCTGGCTACAAGGGACAGAGAAATCTGAACTTTCATCATGGAAGTTGAGGGTATCCAACTTGGGGGATCCAGTCTAAAAATGACAGATGTAGTTGGGGTGGGGGGCAGAGATGGCAAGTCCCTTCAGAGGCAAAACTGCCTGGAAAATAGAAAGTGGTAAAGTCTCCAGCTTTGCAATGAATTCCGTTCCAAAATCCCATTTGTTACGTCAATTATTTAGAATTCAGAACCCATTTCCAGAGAAGTCCTGTATGTTATAAATGATGTCTGGGTTTCTTTTTTTTTTTTTTTTTTTTTTTTTGAGACGGAGTCTCGCTCTGTCGCCCAGGCTGGAGTGCAGTGGCCGGATCTCGGCTCACTGCAAGCTCCGTCTCCCAGGTTTACGCCATTCTCCTGCCTCAGCCTCCCGAGTAGCTGGAACTACAGGCGCCCGCCACCTCGCCCGGCTAGTTTTTTTTTTTTGTATTTTTTTTAGTAGAGACAGGATTTCATCTTGTTAGCCAGGATGGTCTCGATCTCCTGACCTCGTGATCCACCCGTCTCGGCCTCCCAAAGGATGACTGGGTTTCTAGGCTAGTCCACAAAAGCCTATTTAACTCATAATGTAGATGAAATACTATACATTTGCAATGAAAAGGAATAGGAAAAAAACTCCTGTTATGATAGCAGTAATTAAATGAAAAAGAAAAACTGAGAAGTGGAAAATAAATAGCTTTCTTTCATTTCTTTTGAACAAATGGACAAAGAGAAGGGTTCTTCATTTACTTTAGATAATAGGATGGAGCCTATGGTTGGGGAAGGGTGAAGGATGGAGCAGGGAGGTCCTCTGGGAGAAGAGAAGGGCAGTAGGCCTGCCTCACGAGATATGTGTGGGGCTCCCTGGTGGTAAGGAAAGAGCACGAATTTTGCAGTCACAACTGTCTGGATTCTAGTCCTGCCTCTATCTCTTCTTGTAGCTCTGGGGGAGGTATTAGATCTCTTGTCTCAATTCCATCACTGGCAACCTCGATTGCATCAGACAAATGCCTGCATGATAGGCGCTGTGGTGCACCTTCCAGACCTCTCTGCAAGGAAAGACTTGCTGCCACATTCTAGAAAGGCTGTCAGCCTTTAGCGGTCAATCCCTTTAGAGATCGCTCACACACTCAGAGCCACATACCCAAGGTCACTCCACCTCCAGTGCCTACATCCAAGAAGTGCCCCATATGGAAGTGTAAAGACCCAGTCATTTCAACCTCATTCAGGAGGCTTTGAAGGGTTGCTCTAGGACGAGAGCCCTCCAAGGGGTGTCATCGCACCTACATCCCAGCCTGACTTCTACTTCTGCCAGACTCCGATTCCTCCTCTGCCCTTCCTCCTGAACTCCATCTGAGTCCACTTCCCAGGGAACTCAGCCTGCGACAGCCTGGCCCAGAGTTGGCTCCGGTAAATGTTGAGATCTTTGCCCTGCTGACTCTCTCTCCTTACCTGCAGAGGACACAGATTAGTGGAAAAGCCTAGTAACACCCCAAGTAGCTCTGGGATTGGGGCTGCTGAGAGCCCAAGGACTAGGTGGTGAGCAAGAATCTAGGAACTCAAGAAAATGTGCATTCCTATACCCCAAAAATGGCTGGGGCATCCAGGTAACCTATAAAGTTTTGTTTCTAATGTATGAATGCTTGTAATCAAGAGTTTAAAATTTGGAGACTGAATCCATAAAAGAAATACAAGCACTGCTTGTTTGGAACTGCTCTGTCTGATATGGTAGCTGCTGGCCATGAGTCACACACAAACTTAAGTTGGTTTATGTATTAGTCTGTTTTCATTCTGCTAATAGAAACATAACCAAGACTGGGTAATTTATAAAGAAAAGCAGGTTTAATGGACTCACAGCTCCACATGGCTATGGAAGCCTCACAATCATGGCAGAAGGCAAAAGGCACGTCTTATATGGCAGCCCACAACAGGGAATGAGAGCCAAGCAAAAGGGGAAACCCTTTATAAAAACATCAGATCTCATGAGACTTACTCACTACAATGAGCACAGTATGGGGCAAACCACCCCATGATTCAATTATCTCCAACCAGGCCCCTCCTACAACAGGTGAGAATTATGGGAGCTACAATTCAAGATGAGATTTGGGTGGGGACAGAGCCAAACAATGTCAATTTATAAGTAAAATTTGAAATTCTGTTCCTCAGTTGAACTAGTCATATTTCAACTGCTCAATAGCCACATGTGGCTTGTGGCTACCACGTAGATTTATAGAATATTTCCATCACTACAGGGAGTTCTATTGAATGGTGCTGATTAGAATGTTGACTTGTAAAGGATCTAGGAAGGTTTGAACTGTATTCTGTGCCAGCTTTCCCCAGAAGGCTCCTCAGATGGATATGCATAGAGAGTGAAGCAAGATAAGTACCACTAGACTTTCAACCCCCGCCCCCAAACTCCTAGAACTCTAGCTCAGCATGTGAAAGGCTGAATTCCATGCACAACTATTCTAGGCAAGTCACAATGACCCAGAACCATGCAGGCCTCTTGCTATGATCTCCAAAGTTAAATCAGAGTTAGATATCAGGGTAAGACCAAAAAAAAAAAAAAAAAGAGCGAAAACAGCAGGGAACATCAGCTCCAAAACCTAAGAAAGGAAGAGGTTCTCCTCTCAGAATCATCTGAAGTGGCCCTTCCACGTACCCCAAACATATTAGCTCTACGTGGTAACCCCAACTCTGTAATTCCATAATCCAATCTATGACACAGCCAGCACCAGAACCAGGGCAAAGAGATGAAAATAAGGGGATAGTAATACAGTATAGTAATGTTACCTCGATGGCCTCCCCTCCACCCTAACAGCAGCTCTTATCCTATTCTTGGGCCCTCCTTTCTCTCTACGTCCAACATTCTTGCAGCATCCTCCTTTTGGATATGTGTTTTCACACACCTGAAATAGAATAGAAGAGGATCTGATCATAGCAAATGGAAAGCAGGGTTAGGCTAGACAGGCGAGTCTTTTGGTTCCCCTCAACAATTTCAATACATTGTACTCACATTGTATTTATCTTCAAAGCTCTGAAATGTTACTTTTTAGACACTAAGTACATAAATCTTCCTTTAGAGACTGTTTGTGTCTAAATTGCATTTCTATTGGACACAACTGATAAATTAAAGAGCTGCTTCTACTGCTGCACCACACTGAGGACCTCAAACACTGATAATTTTCTGCCCTGAAACTCCTTTCACAATATGCTACACTGTTGCCAGTAAATAATAGTCAGGCACTTTCTACTCCTACACTTCAAACACCTAATGCAAGTTCGCATCACACATACTGGTGCAGATAGCAAACCCCCAACACTTACGAAGACAAACAGCCACATCCAAGGCCAACTCACCTGCACATGTTGCACAGAGTTAAACAGAAAACCTCTGAGTCAATGAAATATCATTTCAGAGGCATTCCCCCCAGCTCCCACAGGACCTCAGTATGGGACCCCTGCCTTCCAATAGTGATAGCATCTCATGTTGGCTGGCATCAGGCTTTGCAAACTTACTCAGAGATTGTGCATGAATTATTTTATCTAATTAAACTTTATGTTAATCCTCAAGGCAGGTATTACCATCTCTGTTTTACAAATGAGTGCACTGGGGTCAAAACACTTAAATAGTTTCCAAGGGTCATATACCTGGTGAGTGGCAGAGGTGGAACTCAATCCAATATCTGCTGGACTCCATGGGGCTTGCAGCCTGTTTCCCATTAAAGGAGTACATCAGAAACATAAGATAGAGATTTGGAGGCTAGATATTAGGAAGATTGCCTCGGCTAACATACACAATACAAAAAGAAAAAATTCACCTCACCTCTTCCATGCTGTTGTATTCAACTAACCACAAGAAATATGGAAGGAAAGTAAATTAACAGATCTACAGCCAGTCAACAGATAGCACACAATAACAGGTCCTGTTTCCCTGAGAGGTTGTGCTAATTGGCAATATTCCATCTCCCAGCTCCTATCCCAAGCCTACTCATGTTCTCCTGCCCTGACCCTTCTATGACCACTACAATCCACACCAATGCTCTCCAGACCAAGAGCTCTCAAGGTCTTACAGATTCCTGGCCCACCCTTAGAGATTCTGACTCAGTAGGTTAGGCTAGGCTCTAAGAATTTGCATTTCAAACCAGTCCCCAGATAATGCAGACATTGCCAGGCAATGGACCCCATCTGGGAGGCACTGGCCTTGACTCTGGCAGGACTTTCATCATACAACATGAACTCGGTTACTCGCTCTGTTACTCCATCCTACTTCCCAGCCACCTCCCTGCTGCCCTCCCCATCTTCAGAACACCCATCCCCCAAAATCCAGAATCAAACCCAGTCACTGTCTGTGACTGGTGCTCGGAGTATAACAGACTCCCATCTTGTTCTAGGCATAGCATACTTGCCTTGTGTGCCTTGGTTCTTATAAGTGGGCTCCTCTCTCAGCCACCATTCTCCATTTCTTACTCTAATACCATTCTACTCCAAGTTTCTTATAAAGCTGAGGCTTTTCTTCCTTTGGCGAAGACTCCTCCCTGGGAGTTCACTCATTCAGTCCTGAATGCCAAAGTAGCACCTACAGGACTTATACCTGCTGACCCACTTTATTGATGCCAGGTATCTGCCTGCTCTGACATCCATGTCTTACCTAACCCAGATTCTCCAACACTGAGCTGTTTCTGCCAGCTGGATTACTGAACACCTGTTCTTGTTCCTCTCCCTCACCACAGCAGTTTGTCTGGAAGTTGAGCTCAGATTGTCTTAACTTTGGAAAGAGGAATCACCTGCCATATTAAGCTCCCTTTTCAGCACCTGGAACTGGGACAGTTCCCCTAGAGGACCCAGAAGAGGCAAGTCCAAATGATGCCCACTTTTCCCTCGCTGTAAAAAGCAGGCCATGCCTCTTACTGACATAAGGTGGTTTGTCTTATATATTGTTTTTCCCCCTGCAATGAATCCTTGCTGATTTCAGTATGGAAGTTAGGACTCATGAAGTGTATATGTCAGCAGCATTAGCCTGCACTCTCTAGGTAGTCTTAAATGCTTAAACATTAAGCAACAAGTAATTTGAGCCCTTGCCTGGTTGGCACCTGGAAATATATCATCCAATTTGGAAAGCAGAATACCTTTTAATATCCCCTCCAGTACCCAACATGGGGGTTCTCACAGAACAGACACTTCACGACTATTGAATGAACAAATGAACAAATGGATGAAGGCAAACAGTCGGGTTGTTCTCCCAGTTCTCCTTCATGGTTTGGTGTCCATATCAGTGTGCTCAGCCAGAATAAAACCACTTCCAATCTGCAGAAGCTGAGAGAGAGAATGCCTCCGGGCCAGACTTCCAACTAATTCCCAGCACAAAATCGGACCTATGCATTCAGATGAATTGTGGCTTGAAGACTGCAATTACACCAGGTTTTGTTCAGGACGTGGATGTCTTTAACAGAAAAGGCTGTACTGTACTCCCTCCCACCTCTACTCCAGACGTCCTCCCTTCCCTCCCCCTAGGTCATCTCAAAATAAACTCTCCCTCTTACCCATGTAGAGGGCGCCCTTGTATACAGCAGCCATGCTACAGTGCATTTTCATCACTGACCCCCAGCCAGGCCAGCTATCTAAGTAGGTGGGACACACAGCTGCACATGCATATGCATTTATTATTATTATTATTATTATTTGAGATGGAGTTTCACTCTGTCACCCAGACTGAAGTAAAGCAGCGTGAGCTCTGCTCACTGCAACCTCCACCTCCCAGGTTCAAGCGATTCTCCTGCCTCAGCCTCCCAAGTATGGTGTATGCCACCATGCCCACCTAATTTTTGTATTTTTAATAAAGACAGATGTTTCACTACGTTGGCCAAGCTGGTCTCGAACCCTAATCTCAAGTGAGCTGGCTGCCTCAGCCTCCCAAAGTGTTGGGATTTCAAGCATGAGACACCGTGCCTGGCCCAACGTTTATAATTTTAAAGCATCTCTATGTTACCTGTAATTCCCTTGCCATCATTCCTTGGGGCAGGCCTCCTGAAAAATAAAAATGCTCTCTGGGGAAGGTAATCCAAGAACACATTAACCCCCTAGCTCAAGCATATTCATCAAATCAGTGAGCCTGTTCTGCAACAGAAACCTGAGGGAATGAGACAAAGAAGAGGTAAGTTTTGACAGGCAGGAAAGTTGCAAGGGAAAGGAAATGTCCTGGCATGAGTTACTTCTGCAAGAGCAGATCTTGGTACAATATCACATTAAGGGGTTTGGGTTCTCTGCATGGCCTGGTGCATAAATACCACCGGAGCTCTGGGAGGATAGGCACGAGGCAGTGGGTATACTGAAAGGTTTACAAGGTTCTCTGCAGAGGCTGGGTTGGGGAAGAGACACAAGGAATGGCTTGCAAAAAGCAAAGACTTCAGGATTTAAGGCAACTTATGATGACACGCTGTTGGCTGAGTTTTCTTGCTACCAAACTTTTCCACTTCTGGGGCAGTGTGGGGGGTGGTTTCTTGCTAGTGATGTCCCCCGTGGATGCCAGTCTTGCAAGCAAGAGGCAGCTAACAACAGATTGCACACAGTAAGAGCCTCACACTGGCTGAGCACCAATGCGGATGTGGGAGAAGGAAAATGGCTGATGCTGCAGGGGACCTCAGCTTCTAATGTCTGTGATGTTTACCTCATTAGGCTGTTTTCCATAACATCAGCCAAAAACATGAAGAAAAAAAATAGCTGGAGGGACCCCGCCGGAGCTCAGGCCTGGATTCTGAGCCCTCACCCTCGGATTCCTCTGAGGTCTGAGATGGGACCTCTAGGCAGCCCTTTCCACTGGCTCGGTTACCTCATCTGCAAAGGAGCCACAACAACAGGGGAGGGGCTCCTGGGAGGAAACGCCAAGTCGCCCTCTGAGCAGCATCACAGCCGACTGAACAAAAAGAGGTGCTTACTGTTGTTATTACTGTTAGTTTCATCCCAAGCCCTTTGGTCCACAGCATTCATCTTCTCATAACGAGGATGGCTGGGGGAGGTGGGACCAGGAGTCTAGGCAGCTCCTAGGCTGAGAAAGTCAGGGAGTTCTGGGTGGGAAGAAAGTCCAGAAGGTGGCCATTCTACATCGGAGCAGGCTGGGCTAGGACTGGACAGCTCAGTCCATTGGGAAAGGGAAGGCAGGTGCCATCAGGCAAACAGCCAACACACGTTCAAGGTGAGAAGGTTGATGCCAGTGGGGAGGGCAGGACCCAAGGTGGCTGGAGAGAGTCTAGACAGCACCAGGGACCCTGGGGTTCAGGGGCAGAACCCTCTAATGCTGGAAAGGGAGAGGGTGAGGAAGAGGGCATGGGAGAGGCCAGGTGTGGGGGGCCAAGTAGAGCTTGGCCACGAAGCATAAGTTAAGAGTCCTGCTCCAAGATCCACACCAGAGCACCAGAACATGCTGGGCTTCCCACCATACACCGGCCTGGGGTCAGGACTGGTCCCCCAAGACTGAGCCAACCCACAGGCAGGGGTGAGAGATCAAGAGCTGTGGGGACAGGGAGCCAAGTGTGTCATCCACGTGTCTTCAGTAAGTAAGACAGTTCTGGATTTTTACTTCTTGTCCCTCCTAGTGGTATGGACACTAAAATGTCCCTGCTCATCTACAAAGTCTTGGTCTCCTGCCTCCCTTCCTCCATCTCCACTCCTGCCTTCCTCCTCTTCCCCTCTCTTCTCCCTCCCTCTGCCAGCCAGGCCATACCCTGCTTCAGGATGGCTCCTTGGCACTAATGTTCTTTGCCCCAGGGGTGCAAGGATCCACTGTGCTGGCGAAGGCAAGGACCCCCAATGCTGTAGATGAGGAACCTGTTCTGCCTGGTCCTGGTATGTGCTCAGCTTGCCTGAGGCAACAGCCACAGGGCCGACGAATGAGCTCATATCTGTGTGTCTGGGGGGTAAGGGGTAGGGAGTAGGGAAGTCTTGGAGGGGAAATCATATCTCGCTCTTTCCCGCCCTGGCCAGCTGGAAATGTGCTGTGTGACTTTCCAATGTAATTAGTTGAACCCTTAGTCCTGACAGAACAAAGCTTCAAAAAACACCTCTGGGTTTCTTGGCTCTCAGCATCTTGAAAGACAACAGAGAGTATCTGATTGCAGCAAAGTAGAGCCCCAGCTCCCTGATCCTCGCTGCCAGGGGCAAGCCACTGCGAGAAAACAACCTCCATCTAGAAAACGCCAAGCAGAATGAGAACATCTGAGCTCACATCACAGTGACTCCATGTCTCAGGGATCTGACCCTGAGGAAACCTTAGTAACAGCTGCCCACAGAGGCTCTGCCCAGCAGATCAGGGGGCAAAGAAGACCCACTTCTAATACCTTCCAATGTGTGCCTGCCCTGCAACCTCAGGCAGGCTCTGCTGCCGTGCCCTCTGCCAACCTCCCTGGGGTCCTCGCCTGGGGCAGCCAGGGCCCAGCTCCATGCCATTCCAGTTCCTTCCTGGGACGGACGCACTCACCTCTCAGCGACATCTTCCCATCCCCTACTTTCTCAGCCTCCTTCCTCTGCCATAGCCCACCCTGGCTGCCCAGGTCCTATTGCAGACCCCCAACTCCCGATCAGCCACCTCCCCTTGCTATGCCACTGGGCAAGGCCCAGGCCCCACCTGTGCTGAAAGGGCAATGCCTGTGGCAGGGAGAACAAGAGCAGGGGGGCTGGGGATGGCCTCAGGGGCTCCTGGGGGTTGTGCAAGGACGCTGAACTCGCCAAACAAGCAATGCTACCATAGACTGAACTATGGGATGTGAAAAGCCTATAGGAACATATTCTAGTGAGAGAGTGAAGCAGCTCCATTTAAAATGCCACCACTTCCCCTGACCGTGTCAATCGGATTCTGTCGTATTTAAAACGTAAACCAGACAGTCCACCCAGGAGCAGCACCAGCCCAGCTCCATCTCCTGTGGCTGCCTGTCCCCTCCTCACTGGCCAGTGACACTTGCCTGTCCCGCTGTGTCCTGGAGGCAGCCAGAGGATCTGGGTCAGGCATGCAGCTCACCCTTGGAACCCACAGAAGTAGGACAAATGCTGTTCTACCTTGCTCTGCACTGCACCCCAGGGCAACGCACCACACTGCAGCCTACCCAGGGCCGTTGGGACCTCAAGCCAGATGGTGGGCAGGTAGGAAGGCAGATGGGCTGCACCAGGCCTGGGTGGACTAAGGACATGGATCCCAACTCCAAAAGGAATTCTGCCTTTTTCCAGGGTGAGCAGAAAGGCACCCACAGTACCCACCAGCAATCACCTACAAAACCAGAGTGAGAAACCGGTCACCAGTTCACCCAGACAACTCAGCATCTGAACCTCGTTAACAAAGACCACCCCCTTCCCCACCCCACACACAGACACACACACACACACACATATACACATACACATATACACACCCACACATACACACCCCCACACACACATACACACCCACACATACATACACACATACACACACACATACACATACACACACACAGACACACACATACACACACACATACACACACACACAGAGACACACACACATATACACACCCACACATACACACACACATACACACCCACACATACACACACACACACGTACACATACACACACAGACACAGACACACACAGACACAGACACACACACAGACACAGACACACACACAGACACAGATACATATACACACATATATACACACACATACACACACACACATACACAGACACATACACATACACACACACATACACACACATACACACACACACACACACACACAGGCTTCATCCTCTGACCTTTACTCCCTATGGAGTTTATTCTCTCTTTACAATTAGATTTGTAAGCCTAGTGGCCTCCAGTATCTTCTATCCTTTCACCTCCTAGTCACCCAACCATAAAGTGTATGAGCACATGCACCAGAAGTGAAGCCTCCCATTGGTAGGCTTACCTTTTCAAAAACCACAATGTAGTTTTAAACCAAACTGTGCCTTTTCCTATTTGAAAATTTTATTTCTATATCAATGGTTGCTGATGAGGCCACATGCAAATTCCTGATGAAAAGTATGTAATTTAGGCCAGGTGCAGTGGCTCACACCTGTAATCCCAGCACCTTGAAAAGCTGAGGCAGGTGGATCACTTGAGGCCAGGAGTTCAAGACCAGCCTGGCCAACATGATGAAATCTGGTCTCTGCTGAAAATACAAAAATTAGCCAGGCATGGTGGCACATGCCTGTAATCCCAGCTACTTCCAGCCTGGGCAACAGAGCAAGACTCTGTGAAAGAAAGAAAGTAAGAGAGAAAGAGAGAAAGAGAGAGAGAGAGAAAGAAAGGGAGAGAAAGACAGGCAGAAAAATATATACTTCAAGTTTAACCAAAGTCCAAATATTTGTCAGAAAGTGTTTCAGGAAAAGAATCAAATTTCCTTCCTTTGGCAAAAACTATCTAGCAGGAAAAATTACAGAATCCAAGATGTTATGGTTAAATTATAAAATGATAACCAGGCTGGGCACAGTGACTCACACCTGTAATCCCAGCACTCTGGAAGGCCAAGATGGGTGGATCACTTGAGGTCAGGAATTCGAGACCAGCCTGGCCAACATGGTCAAACCCTGTCTCTACTAAAAATACAAAAGTTAGCCGGGCATGGTGGCACACGCCTGTAGTCCCAGCTACTCAGGAGGCTGAGGCAGAAGAATTGCGTGAACCCAGGAGGCGGAGGTTGCAGTGAGCCAAGATTGTGCCACCGCACTCCAGCCTGGGCAACAGAGTGAGACTCCATCTCAAAAAATAATAATAAAGATGATAACCAATCTAGGATGAAATTAGTTAATTTGATCCCACTTAAAGAGGACAGAACTCTCAAACCAAATAAAGAAATCAGACTGTGATTTTTTTTTTCATTTCCAGTATTTGATCAGGAGTTTGCTAATATTTAATTGTTTCTGCTTAATTTCAAAGGGGGCTTATGTGCCTACTTCCCACCTAATGTCATCAATATCTGACCACTGAAAATTAAAATCGACACTTCCTATGCTTCCCCTCTTGCCAGCATTCCCAATTACACTTAGTACCAAATTCAGTTGTGACAGATGCTCACCTGCCCTCTGGCTAAAAATAACTGTCATCGATGTCAGAAATGGCAAATGTTCCCTCTCTCTGCTTAACAGCCCATTAGGCGGCTTTGTGAAAGAGGCAGATGAATCCCTCACCAAAAGGTGGCCTCAACTTCACCCACACCAAGTGCCCGAGACCTTTTCATATATCAATCGTTGAGATGGCTTTTATCAGTTAAAAATAGATCTGTCACCCCAATTCACAGCAGAGGCTGCACACTAGATTTTGCAGAACCCAACAGCACTACAGTTTGGGAATAAGAACCTGGAGACACGCAGGGCTCAAAGAAGACCCCGCAAACCTTGGCATTATCCTCTCCTCTCTGTCTTTGCCGATGCCTCATGACGTGTTTCCAGTGATGCCTCCCTAGGTAATCTCTTTGAATTCCAGGTTTCTACAGTGTGTGCAGTCAAAAGAGTTCTACCAGGTTTCCCTTGAAGAGTCTCTGTGCAACTTACACTAAAATAATTCTCCTTCTTGCTAAAAAATTTCCACATTATCTTACCTGCTTAAAGCAATTCTACTATATTATAATTATCACATTGCCTTGTAATGACTTGCATTATGAATGTCTCTCCCCATCCCCCACCCTCCTCCACCCGCAAACTTTAGCTCCTTAAAGAGCCCTCTGTGGCCTCGGTGTTCACTGGCACAAAAATAAACAGGGTCTCTTTGGTTAAATTGAGTTAATTTGAACGGAAGCTGCTATATCAATAATGTCTTCCTTCTTAGATTCTGAATCCTATTACGACCCCCGTAACTTAAGTTAGATTTCAATGGTTAATCAACAGGTCTTATCAATCTTGAACACTCCTTTTAGGCTCCTAAGAAGGGACTATATGAGACTAATACATTGTGGGAAATAAGCAGTTATATTGTATATTTCTACATTTTAGTCCTTACATGTCTACCTCCAAAAGGAAATTAATAACCCTGATGACTAGTGTCTCTAAGGCAAATATAACATTGAAATTAAATATGTGGTATGCTTAGCTCAATGCCAGCACATGGAATCCTCTTTAAACATTAGCTCTCCATCCCCACGTGCTGCTTAGTGTCTCTAGTAATGGATAAAGCTTATAGGGGAAACAGCCTGGTGAATGCTGCCTCATCCATTGGCACCTGCTCCATCATTTCAGGCCAGGAGTATTTAGTGACAATCATCTGGACACGCAGCCACAATATACTTCCTGACACCAATGAATGATTGTTCTGTTTAATTTCACTTGTCTCTTTCACCTCCCACTCCCACCCCAAGCTGTGGTGGTTTAACTAAAGCCAATCCCAAAAGTAGAATACACCTGGTGGGCCTAAGCCACGAAAAAGAAAACTAAGCACCTATAAGGAGAACAGGATGTTTTCCACCTAGAGATCTACCATCTTCAAAGTTTACCAATTAAGGGATCTTTACTATCAGGAAACAATAAAAGAACCCTCCTTTACATATAGAGGCCGACAGAATTTTAACCTTTCAAAATATGGTGAAAAAAGATGGACTATGAATGCATGACAAATCAATAGAGGCAGCATGAACTTGCTGACAGTAAGAATGTGTCAGCTTGAAGAACTGCGCCTGCAGGAAGCAAAGCTCTCCTGCCACAGACAGGCAGTGTATCCCAATGGAGGAGAAGAGTAAAAATAGCCAACAAACTCTGTTTGCTTATTAACTAACCCTCTCGTTGTCATTTAAGTCTCTGAGGATCCCTGGCCAAGAAATGCCCTAACCAGTGCACATAGATATTCTGATCTTTGCTGAGGAATTGCACATGAACCAGGGTTCCAAAACCTATCATTTAAGGGTAAACAGTAGATTTAAAGACCACATCCTACTTCTTAGTGACCTACCCAGATGCACATCTCCAATGTGATGCATCCTGCAACCACCAGCTGGTCTCATCCTTTACCAATGCAACCCAAGGGACTAACAGGTTACCACAATAATATTCCAAGCAACTTGGAGACAGGCTGGAATTATTAATAAATCCCAAGAGTTGGTTCAGTCAGGTAGGTGAAATCTTACATGCCTACCAGGGTGGTGAAATAAGGTAACTGTCTAATTGCTAGTCATTTCTGTAGTTTTGATGGTTGGTTTGTTCTTTAATTTTAGAAGCAAACTCCCCAAATTTATAATGCAATCAAAACCAACTGAGGCAATTCTGACCCAAAGGTATTAGCACTTTACGGAACCATCTCAATGTTCTGAGACCATCCAGAGACCCCAGAAGGAGGCATACCCAATCCTCCGATCCCTCCAAAGGGGACCTCACGGCACAGTCACAGCCACCGAGACTCAGGTGCACTTACGTAGGGCATGCCACTCGTCCTGACGGATGGTCTTCGTGATGTTGAAAGTGAGGTTCCTGGGGATGGTTGCTGAGGAGTAGTGGTATTTGATGTACGTGCATCGCTCAATTTCTCCTGGAAGAGAGAGACAGGAAACCAAATGTTAGGGAAGCAGCAACCACATATGGACTAGTTCTGGGATTAATTTTTCCATCCTGGAGAAGAAGACATTTCATATTGGGCCTGGTGACAACTACAGAAAGACAATACCTTCAACTCCAAAAGAGCAAGAGAGTAGAACTACAATCACATAGCATTGATTTAGATGGAAAAATACATCTTTGGGATCATGCAGAGGTGGGAAGAACCAATGTTTAGGCTGACAGCAGCTTGTCTAACATTCCCAGGAAAATCAACTTCCAAGTCAAGAGAGGAAGTCTGGCATCAAAAGACATCAACAGTTTCCATCCAGGGACCAGCAGAGAGCAGGCTTTGTTAAGCCTTAATGATATCATTTGTGCTCTGAGCACACACAATTTTCTGGAATGGTGAGCTGGGGGAATGGTGTGCGGGGGGCCTCCATCCTCTCAATGTCATCCTCCCAACCTCACCTCTGAACACAAAGCACTCAGATTAACCTGGGTCTCTTTGAACTAGTCTCTTTTCAGGTTTCTTGAACAAAATTTTGATTTATTAACAGCCTTAACACCAATCAAAGCATGCTTTACTAGTGGATTCTCAAAATAGATCTTAGATTGTCAAATTTAGATCTTAGGGCAGAGATTCTCGAAGTGTGGTCCCAGGGCCGGCAACATCAGCATTCCCTAGGAACTTGCTACAAATGCAACTTCTCAGGCTCAACCCCAGGCCTACTGAGTCAAACTAGGAAGTAGAGCCTGGCAATCTGAATTTACATCAGCCCTCCAGGGATTTTATTACACACTTAAGTTTGAGAACCACTGCCTCGGAGAAACTAACAGAATTGCCAGTGCATTAATGCATAAATCCACCCTGTTTGCAAATTCCAAAAGGAAGGCACGATGGGGAGCTCTTCCCCCATTACTTTTGGTTTCTTGCAGCCATATCTATTGACGCTTGCTCATCTGGGGGATATAAAGACTCAATGTCAGAGCATTGTGAAGAATCAGGAAAGGGGTGATTTTTAAAGGTTAGGGGGTTTTAAATTTGGTTTTGCACCTGAATGGATTTTGATGATAATCCATTTTGCACCCCACTGATTTTCAATTTATAAGTGGTGGCACATGATTGAATTGTTTGACCCCCGGCCCACTGTCAGCAGGGAACCTGTAATTGGTGAAGTGCAATAATTTAGACAGTGCCTCATGAAACTGATGCCTTATTGTAAATCATATCTGGACAACTGCCCAGTTGCCAGTTATTGGCGGACACTCCTCCAGTGGGACTGACGCTGTCCAAGAAGCACATTCTAGAGAGTAGTATGCGCTCTTCCTGCATCTTCCATTTTTCGACTTTGCTGCCTCTTTTCCTTTAGCCCACAAGCATCCTGAAGCCTCTCACATGCCCCCAGCATTCCCCCTAAGCACACCTCCTCCTCATGCCTTCATCCTGTCACCCTCCTTCCTTAACTTGCAAAACTTGTTGAAAAAGGAGTCTACCAGCCAGTCTCCACTTCCTCCATTCACATTCACACCTCCAACCCCACATGCTCTAATTTCCATAACAATTTCCATTAATAGCATCACCTCCCATCCAGTCTACATCATAAATCCTGCAGTCATTGCGAATGCTGCTTCCTCCTCAAGGGTGCCCCACCTTCCTGACATCCAGCTGGTCACAAAATTCTGCCAGGTCTACTTCAGAAATGTCCCCGGAGTCTCGCACCTACTGTCTATCTCCCCTCCTCCTGTAGTAGTTGTCCTGATACAGTCAACAACCACATCGCTTAAGGACTTATGAGATAGGAGGGACTCGCCAAGGCTGTAGACCACTGGTTTCCAACTTTACTTATGCTGTGGTGCACACACAGAAGATGTTTACAAGGCACCCTGGAGTGAACAGATGAGGCTGCCTGCTCTGTCCAGGCTCCTAGGGCACTGAAGAAGCCAGGGTTTCCAACACACCTGGAATCTATTTATGGGTTTTGGACTTATTCCACCGGTGGGAAACTCTGTTATGGATATCAACTCATTTAATCATTCAATCCGTTCTACAACCAAATTAAGTAGGCATTACCATCCTTATCCCTATTTTTTTAATTTTTATTGATTGATTGAGACAGAGTTTCACTCTTGTTTCCCAGGCTAGAGTGCAATGGCATGATCCCGGGTTCAAGCGATTCTCCTGCCTCAGCCCTCAAGTAGCTGGGATTACAGGCATGCACCACCACACCCAGCTAATTTTGTATTTTTAGTAGAGAAGGGGTTTCTTTATGTCGGTCAGGCTGGTCTTGAACTCCTGACCTCAGGTGATCTGCCCACCTCAGCCTCCCAAAGTGCTGGGATTACAGGCATGAGCCACCGCATCCGGCTCCTCATCCCTATTTTTTAATGAGAAAGTGAAGGCATGAGGAGATTAAATGACTCACTGAAAGAGGTAGCAGTGCCAAGATTAAAATCCAGGACTGTCTAACCAGAGTCTCCTCTATCAGGCCACTCTCCCATGTGGAGTGTATTCTATAAAGGAAAATGTGATAATGTCATACCCCATTCACAGGCCCTGTGTTGGCCTCTTTACACACAGGATAAACCCCACACTCCTCAGGTATAAAGTCCCAGCTCCCTTCAGGCCCCAACCTTGACATACCCCAGGCTCCAGCCAGGTGAACCTCCCACCTTACCTTGAATATGCCATATTCACTCCTGACTTAGCATTTATTCTCCTTCCTGCCTTTCTTTCCCTTAGGATGAGCAAAAACCTACTCATCATAAGAGATGGCTCAAATGGCAGCTACTCAGCAAAGCCTTCCTTGCATCTAGATTGCACCCCAGAAGCAGGCGTTCCACCAGCAGCTTCCCTGCTTCTGTCCTTCCTGCAGCAAACACACTCCTGCACTGTGATTTATCTGTTTACATGCCTCACTCCCCGACTAGATTATGAGTTTCTCAAGGGCAGGGATGTTGTCTTATTCATTCATCTTTATCTTCCCAGCACCTAGCACCAGGTAAGCACCAATAACATGTGCTTTGAGGAAAGAAATGAATAATACGAGGTGTTCTTTGTAAGACTGCAGTGGGTAAAGAATCCAACTGCTTCTATTACATGCAAGGAATTAAAATAATTGAGGCAAATTAGAATCTAATGAATGAAAGGAGGCGATTGTTGCAGAACTCTGTGAGTCTATAGCAAACGCCTCTTCCCTGCCTGGACAATACAAGGAGAGGCTTATTAATCACAGTGAGGTAGAAGAAAATGGTGTATGATCACAGAACAGTGCCTCAATGGACTTGGTAAAAGTAGCCCCAGGGGCAGCTAGGTCAATGGTTTTGGGAGAAAAGAAAAGGAATCAAAGAAAGAGGAAAGGAAGATATAAAGTGTAGAAGGCTGTAACAAGAATACCATCATGCCTTGGACATGTGCAGTTGCGCAGGTTGTGTCCTGCACAAGGGCACTTCCCAGGGACACCTGGGCACTGAAATTCAGCTGCTCCTCTTTTGGCTAAGCTTTGCACCCTGCTGGGGGTTGCTGGGGGCTGCCCTGCCAGAAGCTCTGCCTTTGTCTCACTTGCACAATGCTGCCTTACGAGCTAGCAGCAGCCCTACCTACAATAATTTCAAGATTCAACAAAACACCTCTAAGACCCAGCCTTGGGACACAAAACCAGGTCCCACTGGGAATGGCCAGATTGGTGACTCACTCTTGTGTGAGGAAAGCACCTGATTTCTTAGCTCAGGTCAGATTCTCTCAGCCTCAACAGAAACTCAACAAGTTGCCACTGGTTCCAGGCAGGCTGGAGCCAGCTCCCTTAACCTCCTCCAACCGCAGCCCACCCAGCCAGAGAGGGAAGAGGCCCTTGACCTTCAGCAAGAGCAAGAAGCCAGTCCACAGGCACTGCAGGTGACTGGCTGGGGAGCCTGCCTGGAGCAGCCACCACAGCCCCGCTGGAGGCCCTGGCTATTTGCTTTGCCTCGGGGATTGCAAGCATCTTGCCTCTGACAGCAATTAAATTTGAAAGATTCAAATATTGCCTAAAAAGAAAAGGAAAATATTTATCCATGTGTCTGCAGGTCCTGTCAGTGTGCTGGGCTTTTGTAAATACAGGAACCATCTGGGCACCAAATAAGTAGGCCCAGAATGTGGGCTTCCTAATACAAACAGGTTTTCCTGCAGCACGCATTGCAGAGGGGGCTACCTGGAAGGCAATGGAGAAGTTCACGGCCTTCCCAGGAAGGAAGGACAAACGCTTCTTCACCAAATTCCTGCATCCCAGCCCAGAGCCTCCGTTCTCCCTCCAGAAGCCTCAGGTAGGGGAGGACTGGCTGGTTGAGACCCCAGGGGTGGCTCCTTCCTGTGCCCCCTGTGGGAGACTTATTTACTTATTTAAAAGAGACTGGGTCCCACTATGTCACCCAGGCTGAAACGCAGTGGCACAATGATAGCTTGCTACAGCCTGGAGCTCCTGGGCTCAAGTGATTCTCCCAGCTCAGCCTCTGCAATAGCTGGGACTACAGGCACATGCCACCATGTCCAGTTCATTCTTTTTTTTATTTTTAGTAGAGATGGGGTCCCACTATATTGCCCAGGCTGGTCTCAAACTCTCAGGCTCAAGTGATCTGTCCACCTCAGTCTCCTAAATTACTGGGATTACAGGCATGAGCCACTACACCTGGCCTTTTCTTATGTTTTGTAGAGATGGGGTCTAACTATGTTGCTCAGGCTGTCTCAGATTCCCATGCTCAAGTGATCCTTCCACCTCTGCCTCCCAAAGTGCTAGGAGTACAGGCGTGAGCCACCACCCCTGGCCCGGTGGGACACTTTAAACCCTCAGTCGTGCTCTGCCTTCTGAGCTGGTGACCCCTCCTGCCCATATGTCAGGGTCATAGCAAGACAGAGGTAATTAAGGAGAGTTTCAAAAAAGGACAATTTAACCCAATAGCAAAAGAACGACCTGATTAAAAAATGGGGAAAGGATGTGAACAGACATTTCTCCAAAGGCAGTGACATTCAAATGACCAACAGGAAAAGATGCCCAACATCACTAATCATCAGGGAAATGCAAATTGAAACCACAAGGGGACATCACCTCATACCTGTTAGGATGGCTATTATCAAAATAAATAAATAAATCATACTGGCGAGGAGGTGGAGAAAGCAAAACCCTTGCATGCTATTGGTGGGACTGTAAATCAGTGCAGCACTCTGGGGCTCAGTATGGCGGTTCCTCAAAAAATTACGAATGATCCAGCAATCCTACTCCTGGGCAAATATCCAAAACAATTGAAATCACTATCTCAAAGAGATATCTGCACTCCCATGTTCATTGCAGCATTATTCACAGTAGCCAAAACATACAAGCAACCTAAATGTCCATCAGCAGATGAAGGATAAAGGAAACGTGTATCCATGCAATATCCAACATTGCATCCCTACAGTGCCATATAATCGATCTTTAAAAAGAAGGGAAGCTTGTTGCATGTGACAACCACAGATTAACCTAGACATTATGCTAAGTGAATAAGCCAGTCATAGAAGGGCAAACACTGCATGATTCCACTTATATGAATTCTCAAACTAGCCAAGCTCATAGAAACGGAGAGGAGAACCATAGTTGCCAGGGGCTGGAGAGTGGGAGAAATGGGGAGATGTCATTCAACAGATACAAATTTCAGTCATGCAAGATAAATAAGAGATCTGCTGTATAACACTGTGCCTATGCTTGATCATACTATTATACACTCGAAAATCTGTTAAGAAGGTAGATCTCCTGTTGAATGTCCTTACCACAATAACAACAAAACAGGGAGGGCAATTTACAAAGCTAAGCACAGAGTATGAAGAGACCAGTGAAGGATGGTGCAGAGGACCCAGGGCTGGCAACAGAAGCAGCTGGTATGACCCCAAGGCCTGGAGGGGCAGAGGAGGAAGCTGTTACCAGGACCTGGCAAGGGTGGCCATATGGACAGAGATGATGCAGCCTTTGATGGAGAGTCACAACCAACCTCTGGTGAGGTGACAGGGAAGAAACACCCAACCTCTCACTGCTCCAACCTTCAATCTCTCATCAGTTCCTCCCAGTAGCACAACCCAAACTAGAAGCCAGAGGGTAGGTCAGCCTCCAGGAGCTCAGATGCAGATGCAGAAGGCAGAAGCCAGGTTGGACAGGCAGACAAAACACCCAGCTCATTCCTCTCTTTCTCCAGGGCTCTTCCTCTCGCATCTCCCCTTGCTCTTCCACTTCCAAAGGCATCACTCTAGTTTTCGCTTAGTCCAATGCTAGCACATTCCAGAGCTCCATGGTGGCAAAGGGGGACATGGGGAACCATCAATGGGAAGAGATTGTTTCATTACTTTTTCTCCATCTCAAATCTTTTAAGACCCAAGCATAGCATGACAACTCACATCAAGTACTAAGTGTGGTCCCTGCACATAGTAAGTGCTCAATAAATATTAGTTATTCTTATCAGTTGCTGTCCTAAGGCTAAAGGGACATGAACACAGGAACTCAGAAATGATATTACTAAAATGTTTGCATCGTGCTATAAACACAGATCTATGTCTATCAAGTATAAATTTTCACACACAATACCCCCAGGAGGCTGGTGGAACAAGAGCTCTGATGTACGGAAACAGAGACCAAGGAAGGGAGGGTGCCAGAGATGGCAGAGAAACTGCATGCAGTGACACTGAATTCTGAAGTCTGGTCACACCTACAGCAACGCCAGCAGGCAGCTTTTCTCCCACATGTATCAGCTCTCAGCAATCCAGGGCTTCCTGAGTGCTTGTCAAAGAAGTCTATCACTCAAGGGTAATATATATTAAGCAGGGCCCTTCTAGGCAGAGTGGTTTTAGAGGCAATGCTAGGACCTAACTTCAGCCCATCTAAAATTATCTTCCCTAAACAAATGCTGTAGTACTTTATATCTCCATTAGAGAGTCATTCCTTTGAATCAGATATTGTTCTCCTGGACACCCATTGCTAAAGCTCTTGTAAATAAGTCTGAAGGGCTGAGATCCCAGATCCCCTTCCTCCAGATGGAAGGCCCCTCAGCTACAGAGGATGCCTAGAGAGCACAGATGCTGAGAAGGGATGAAGCACCCAAGGCAAAGGCAAGGCCCTTAACTACTCACAATGGCACCGGGGCACCTGGTGCTGACAGGGTGGCCGAGGAGGAATTGGAATGTGGGAACTCTCTCCCCCCATCACTTCACAAGTGGTGAGATGGGATTGGAATGTGATGGCCTAATGTATTTAGGAGAGGTTGAGTTAAACAAAGTATAAAATGGCTTCCTCATTGCAGGACTTTAAGAGTTTTTAATATACATTGTGACTCCCCCAAAAAGGGACAGTTACAGCAGATTTTCCTAGACTCCCTTAATCCCAAACCGTTTTTTATTCAAAGAACAGTTTCCAGCACTAGACGGAGTTTATCAAAATCAGAAACCAGGCCAAGTGCTGTGACTCAGCCTGTAATCCCAGGATTTTGGGAGGCCAAAGTGGAAGGATCGCTTGAGGCCAGGAGTTCAAGACCAGCCTGAGCAATAAAGTGAGACCCCGTCTCTATAAAAAAAATTTTTTTTAATTAGCTGAGTGCGGTGTTGCACACCTGTGGTCTTAGCTACTCAAGAGGCTGGGGTGGGAGCATTGCTTGAGCCCAGGAATTTGAGGCTTCAGTGAGCTGTGATCACACCACCACACTCCAGCCTGGGTGACAGGGCAAGATCCTGTCTCTTAAAAAAAAAGTCAGAAGCCATTTCTTTTGTTTACGTTCTATTCCAGAGCCAAGCACAGCAATGGGTACATAGGAAGCCCTCAGTTATATTTGGATGAGTGAAAAATAGATATCAAGGTCTGCTATTTGATCAAATGATCTTCTAGGTAAATTAAGTAATGGCTCCAAGTGTCTGCTGCTCTCTTCTCCGAAGCCATATCTGAGAGCTACCAGCAAAGCCATATCATGGTTGAATTCCCACCCACAAGCTGTGTTCACACAATGCCTTAAAATGAGTCTGGAATCTGTGTGGACAAAACTGCCCTCAGTGTCCTGTGCCACATCCCCTCTGCTCACCTCTGATTGCAGCTGAAGCTGCAGTGGACTCTCCTGGGCAAGCCAATAGTGCCCACAGCAAGCACCCAGCAGCCCTCCCTGCCCCCACTCCCTTCCCAAGTCCACTAAGCCCACGCTGAGCAACTACAGTAGAGCAGCTCTCAACCAAGGGGGTGACAGGGTGACAGATGGAGAGCAGCAGCCCCATCCTTTGGGAGAGTAATTATGAGATGCTTTCTGCACAGTTCCTCAGAGGGTCCCTCTGGAATTGAACCTCACAGTAGTCACTGGCTCCCTCACCTTCTTGACTGGCTTCTTCCTCTTCCTGGTCTCACGCTTCCAGCTCCTGCACACCTGCTTCCCTCAGAGTCCCCGTCACAAGCTCCACTTCTGGGAGAACCTAAACTAAGAACAATGACCTGGAGGAGTGTGACAGACATGGTTTACACGCTTGAAAAAGGAACTGGTACAATCTAGTCCTGTGGTTGCTTTGAAGGGTCCTGTGGGCGTTGTTGGATGAGGCAGGCTCTCTCTTCCTTTGGGTTCCCCCGAGGCCCTTTCCTCTCTTGGTATTCACCTATCTACAGGCACAGGATGGACTCTAGTAGTCCAGGACACACTACTGGACCACTTCTGAGAGTCCGTGTGTTTCCTCCACCCCAGAGCTCCTTTTTTAAAAAAACAAACAAACAAACAAAAATCTATTCAATGCCTACCACATGTCAGAGGCTCCCATATTATCCCATGCCATCCTCATGACAACCCCAGGTGGGGGGTATTCTAGGACCAGTCCTGTTTGACTAAAGAGGCCTCTAGGCCTTCATCTGTGCCAGCCAGGGGAAAAGCTGGGATGCAGATTCTGGCCTCGCTAACCCAGGTCTGTGCTTTCCAGCGTGAGTGCAGCAGTTCAGACACCACGGCTATAAGGATTCACTGTTGGGTGGAAGATTTGTTGGGAACAAGAGTTATTTTTGCAGCAACAGTGCCTTGTACATGGAAGAAACTCAATACATCTACTGATGAGGAAAGAAAGAAAGGGAGGAAGGAAGGGACACTGTCCATGTCCTGTATGTTGCTCACCTTTCCACGGTGACAACGCTTGGAGTGGGAGACCACATGTGGGGTCTCCCAGTGACACATGCTGGCCTCTGCCCACCACATTGTCAGCCTTTAGGACTTGATGCTGTCTCACGCAATGGGCTGACAGTTCTTAGACTTTCTAGCCTGAGGCCTGGCTAATCCCCTGCACTTAATATATAGAAGATTAAATCAAAAGTAGAAAGAGCACATGGGAAAAAAACCACCAACAAAAAAAGACAAAACCAGTTAGAGCTTTAAGGCTCAGGCTTCGTCTCCTCTTTAAAGAGCATTTTCTTTAAAAAGAAAAAAGTTAAAATAACATTTTAGCAGGGAGATTTTTCTTTAGCACATTAGGAAGGCCATTTATCAGATGCATTCACATTATCACATTGGATTCTTTAGAAGACCACGAGAGTTGGGTGGAGGAACACAGGAGTCTAGGGGCTTAAAGATTGGAGATTAAAAGGAAAAACTTTGTCAGTGATGAAAGGGGCAGGAAGCAAACCAGGAATATTCTGGGGCTTCAAAGTGGGCAAACCATGCTGGTGGTTCCCATACCTCCCACAGCCCTGTCCCCAGCAGGGGCAGAAATGGGAGGGGCAGAGAAGGCACACCCTTGGCAACCTCCATCAAGACCGGCAATGTTGACAGGAGCTCTCCCTATTTAAGAGGCAACTCTTCACAAAGGCTTATTTCAAGAAATCTCCACACCCCACCTCCCCCACGTCTTCTCTTTAGCGCCTTCTGCTCCTCCCAGATGTTCTGAGCCCAAGGATTTGCAAGGCTTATAGCTGCTGCAGGCCCAGCCAGAAAGAAGGTTTTATTTTCTTCATACTCAGGAAAAGTGTTATCTATGTTTTTATTTTTAATGCTTTCAAATGCATTCCATTTTGTATGCTTTGTTTTTTTGTGCTGCCTTATCAATGTGGCCTTTTAATGTTGTTTTGTATGCATTGCGTAGACTGAGTCCTAAATATTTAATTTCTTTTCATTCTATGTTACATAAATGTGTGTTATGAGAGGTGCTCAGGGGACCCTCCTCATTACACACATGGAATTTCATTTTCAAAACCTGTCACCCACCCGCTCACTCCACCATCGTGTTTCTGACCCCCTTACCCTGCCCCTTAACACCTTCTGCTGGTTACTGCTACAACACATTTATTATATATTCATCATGTATTTCTATCTATGGCAAAAGCTCTGAGATAGAGGAGCTTGTGTTTTTCACCTTTGTGGTCCTGATGGTCAAAATGATGCTTTGAGTAGTTATTCATGGTAACAATAGCTTCTGTTTAATGAATACTTTCTATGTATTAGGAACTGTGCACAGAACTGTTTTATTCATTTGTTTAATCCTAAGAGGTGCATTATTATCCCCACTCACAAATGAAGACCGAGAAGCTTAGAGACGTATCCTTATCAAAAGTGCATAGCTATTAGGTGGCAGAGGTGGGATTCAAATCCACCTAACACACTCCTAAGTATGCCCTGCCACATGTGTGAAAAGAACTTGGGAAATACCAGACTCTTCTGAAGGAAAGCAGGAGATCTTCCAAGGTTTTATACCGGAAACATAGAAAGTAAAACTTTTCCATTTGCAGGGATTTTCAGCACCTACAGACTCTGCTGCTCTTATCAGAGTAAGACAAAATGTTTGCTTCCATAGCTCCCCTAACAAGCTGGAGAGAAGATAGCTCCATAGTAACACAGAACACAGAAGTGAAGGAGAGCTCAAAGAGTGCTCACTAGCCCCACATCTGATGTCTTAAGTCTCAGCCACATTCCTGTCCCCACTCCCAGGACAAGCCGCTTACCAGCAGGAGCCTTTAGGCAAGTCGTTCACCCTCTCAAAGCCTCTGTTTCATCATATACTGATGATAATAATAGCACGCACCTCAGAAAACAGATGAGGAATAAATGAGATAACCCGTGTAAAACCTGCTCCATGATGAGCCTTCAATAACATCCCCTTCCCATACAACAGCCCATAAATATTTAAAGACAATGCTTATGCCCCTCCCCACCCCCAAGTCTCCTTTTCTTCCAGCTGAACGCTTCCCGGCTCCCCCAACCACACAGTCACAAAACCCATCACTACACTGGCCATCCTCCGGGTTCAGTCTGTGGTTGAGACTCTCTCCCAGGGTCACACGGAGCACTGGGCACAGTAACTCCTGTGCACAGTCAGACCTGTGCAAAACCAGTAGGGCCACCGGCTCCCAGGTCTGGTGTCACAGCTTTGGCCATGTGGCCTGGCCTCCTCTTTGCTTTGTGGGCTGCCACGTGCCGGTGCTGTCACCCGAGAGGACGGCGCCAACGTGATTTCCTCCAACAAAGCTACTAAGCCAGCTCTGCCCTTTCATGTGCTTGGGCAACTGTCTTTTCTCATTTTTCAGGTTTTTGGGTTTTTTTTTTTTTTTTTCCCACAGTATTTTGGTTTGTTACCTCAGCGTAGGATCTTCTATTTGTTCCAGCCCCTGAAAAAAATTTTGCATCATGATTGTGTCATTCTACAAATTAGCAATTAGTCCCACATGCTGCATCAGCAGGCCATCTCCATCCTCGCCAAGCCATCGCTAAAATCTTTCCACAGGGCGGTGCTGGAGGCAGAACTCTACCCAAGCACACACACAAAGCCTTGTCGTGACCTGAAATCAAGCAGTTAGGAGAAAGCGCTTTGGGTGCCATCATTCTGCTGCCAGGAACTCAGCTCCCTGATCTGCTTCCACACGTTCCCGTTTTGTCCACCTGGATGTCACGAGAGGCCTTGCCCACACTGTTCACCCCTATCAGTCTGTCTAAGAACCATATCCAAAAAGGGAATGAGGTCAGCTTGGCATGGCTTGTTCACTCTGCCGGCATCGCTGCTTTCTCGCTGTGTGCTCACCCACCATCTGTTTAATAAGCCTTTTGGACAGTTTTCCAGGGCTCCCTCTAACCGGGCTGCTTGTCCATATTCACGGAATCCCCTGATAGTGCACTCTTTCATTGAAAATCTAGCCACCGGTCACCTGCCTCCGGGCTCACAGCACTTTGCATTCCACAGCTCCCTCAAGCCATCCTGTCTTCACCCGCAACCAGGACAGCCCCACTAGAAAAAACCACCTCTCAGCCGCGCTAGGAAAACCACTTCTCCTTGTGCTTCTACATCATCTGGTGGTCAGCACTCCAACTGAGAAATAAAAATGGGCCAAGCACAGTGGCTCACGCCCATAATCCTAACACTTTGAGAAGCCAAGGCGGGAGAATCACTTGAGCCCAGGAGTTCAAGACCAGCCTGGGCAAAATAGCGAGACCCTATCTACAATTTTTTTTTTTTTTTTTTTTTTGAGACGGAGTCTGGCTCTGTCGCCCAGGCTGGAGTGCAGTAGCACAATCTTGGCTCACTGCAATCCCTGCCTCCTGGGTTCACGCCATTCTTCTGCCTCAGCCTCCCAAGTAGCTGGGACTACAGGCGCCTGCCACCATGCCTGGCTAATTTTTTGTATTTTTAGTATAGATGGGGTTTCACGGTGTTAGCCAGGATGGTCTCGATCTCCTGAACTCATGATCCACCCACCTCGGCCTCCCAAAGTGCTGGGATTACAGGTGTGAGCCACCGTGCCCAGACAAAAAAATTTTTTTAATTAGCCAGGCATAGTGGCCTGCACCTGTAGTTTCAGCTACTTGGAGGTTGGGGCAAGAGGATGGCTTGAGACCAGGAGTTCATGGTTAAAGTGAGCTATGATGGCACCATGGCACTGCAGCCTAAGTGACAGAGTAAGACCCTGTCTCAAAGAAGAAAAAAGAGAGGGAGAGAGAAGGAAGAAAAAGGAAGCAAAGAAGAAAGGAAGAAAATAAGAAAGGAAGAAAGAGTGAGAAGCAGCCTCCCCACTGGGGGACCCCTAGGCACCTCTCCCGCTACAACGGGTGGAGATCTTCCCCAAATTATACTGGATGGCTTCCATTCCTCTGCCTTCTCATTGCATTTGCTAACCAGGTTCTTTTCATTCCTTTATCAAGAGACTCTTTTCCTTAACTAACGCACCTAGTAGGTTGCCATTACTACTAATGGCAGAAACCGCAATTACTTTTGTAGCAACCTGTAACATTTCACAGTCTTCTGTTGTAAAGGTCACCTTTTAGTGGGAGCTACCACCTTTTTATCCTAATTCCCTTTTTCCTGGATTCTGAATGCCCTTGCCCCTTTTCTGAGTTTTTTTTTTTTTTTTTTTTTTGCATGTTTTAAAGAAGACATTTTAAAATGTCATTACATAGTCGCTTCTTCACAAGAGGAAATAAAGAATGAGCTGTCACCGTCTGTGCCCCTCATGGCCCATCCTGCCTGCGCATTTTTGGCTACTTTTTCCCCACTTCGCTCATGTATTTTCCAGTCTGAAACGGACTTCTTGGGAAAGAATGAGAAGGTGAGGTATGGCTTCAGATTACCATCTGGGGTGTAGTAAATAATCTATCCCTTATTCCCATCACATCCCTAATGACCTTGGGGAAAGTTCAGAGCCTCGAGCTGCCACCACCCTGCCTGCAGCCCCACACGCCCAGTGCAGATACCCAGAGCAGCTCCTCCAGGCACAGCTTCAGCCAGTGGAAGAATCATCCATCTCCAGGCTCTGACAGACAAACGAGGCGAGAAGGAGACCAGATCTGGTTTTTCACTGGAAAACAATGAGCTCATGCTTTCTCTCTGGGGACCCAGGAAGTGGAGACAGATCTGGAGATGGGAGACAGTGATGGAGGCAGGCAGAGGTGATGAAGGATGGGCCAGGAAGAGGAAGGAGGCCAGTCTGGCACTTTTTAAATGTCACTTTTGATAAGAATCCCCAGCTCTCAGGCCAGAGGGAAACATCCATTTTCTTTAAATTAAGGATTCAGCATGAGGCAGTTGTCCTAAAGGAAAGGGACGAGGAGAAGATAAACAGACTTGGAAATTCGTCATTCCTGCTTCTTCAGAGAAAAGTAAAATGATTGTTCATGAGTCACCAGAATTGCAGATGCCAGGACAGAGATGGCTTTCCTGGGCTCTGCCACCGCCGCCTCTGGGTGTGGGGTTTTGGGACGCAATGGCAGACACTCTGCTGGCCAGCTTCTCCCCAGTCAAGTCCACCTCCTCCAGGTATGCACCTCTAGAAGGCCAAGGCCAGGCATTTCATACAGACTGAGTTCAATAAAAATAAGAGGATTCAGACAGCCACCCAGATGCTTCCAAATAGCGGAATGAATGTTTAGTTTCAGCTAGGGGGAAAAAAAAATGCATATCACTGAGTTTTCCACTTTTCCTTTGAAAAGGGAGTTACATAATGCTGATTTTCCTTTTTACCAGTTAATTCAGAGAGAGAGAAAGAAGAGATTAGGGAAGAACTGGGGGGAACTGAGTTGTACTTGAGAAACAAAATTCAGATGATTGACTATTTTCCTCTTCAACCTGTTACATGCCTTAGCTAAAACTTGAATGGAAACTGGCAGGGTGCGGTGGCTCATGCCTGTAATCCCAACACTGTGGGAGGCCGAGGTTGGTGGATCACCTGAGGTCAGGAGTTCGAGACCAGCTTGGCCATCATGGTGAAACCCCCATCTCTACTAAAAATACAAAAAAATTAGGCAGATGTGGTAGTGCATGTCTATAATCCAGCTACTTGGGAGGCTGAGGCAGAAGAATTGCTTGAACCCAGGAGGTGGAGGTTACAGTGAGCCAAGATCGCGCCACTGCACTCTAGCCTAGGCAAGAGAGTGAGACTCCATCTCAAAAACAAAAAACAAAAAACAAAAAACTTGAGTGGAAACTAAAGATCACAGACAGAATGTAGAAACCCCAAATAGATGAATCGTGTTTCTCTTTATACCTCTGTCTACTCACAAAATTGATTATTTCCATGTTTAAGTTAAATGACTTGGCTAGATTACAGATGTTAATTGAAGTGTTAATTTATCCTGACTCCCTAGTTGCAATGAAATTCAAAAACAGAACTGAAAAAAGGAATAGCAACTTATTCACTCTTTTCCTCCTGTGTCCGGCAGCACTATGCAGAATAAAGAGCATGGGTGCTGGAGCCAATTTGCCATGGGTTCTAATCCTGGCTTTAAGAATCCCTAGATATGGGATCTTGGCCAAATTAATGAAGCCCTCTCTATATACACAACTGTCTTTATTTTAAAATGGTGTGGTGCAAGTATCTACCCCCTTAGGGATATTTCGAGGATTCAACAAGTTCATATAGGTAAAGCATTTTGTGCCTGGTATGTCATAAGCAATCCATAATTGTTATTGCTATTACTATACTATGGCACCATTTGGGACACAGATTGTAGATGTCAGACACCACAAATGTCCTTTAAGACA
Source organism: Theropithecus gelada (assembly GCF_003255815.1). Classification (NCBI taxonomy): domain Eukaryota; kingdom Metazoa; phylum Chordata; class Mammalia; order Primates; family Cercopithecidae; genus Theropithecus; species Theropithecus gelada. The sequence goes on along the minus strand of NC_037670.1, from coordinate 165,714,346 downwards.
TGCAGCAAGCACAAATCTGTCATGGTTTAACAAAAGAAATGAATGTCTAGGAGAAGCTTCCTATCATCCTGTCTTCTTCTGGCCTCAGGTACTGATCTCACTTTCTTTCTCTGCCATGTTGCTGGCATCTCACCCCATCCCCACTCGCAGCCCAAGGCAGCATCTCCCATTATGCTGTAACCCTGGCTGTGTCCTACCATCCTACTCCTGGCTCAAGGACTGAACCTACTGTGCCCTGATTTCCAGTCCCCTCGAAGACCAATTACACCAGTGAACCTCTCCAGCACATCTCCTCCACCCATGCACGATAACCCCAAGACATGGAAGCAGAAACATGGCTGCAGCTGCCCAGCACCAAGTATAGTTTGATGTTTGATGCACCCAGGGGAGTCATGACTCAGGACTCACCTTTGACCTGCAAGGATGATACTTGTGAGTTAAACAAGTGCCCCCTAACCCCCAACCCTTAGCTCTAACCTGATGAATCCCAGCCAAGATGGAATTTGTTATTTTTTAACTTTCAGAAATGCTGCTCCACATTCCACTTCCCAATTAAAACAGTAAACCTAACAGATATACCAAGATTTGGTAAAGACAGGGGAAATAGAAACTTCCAGAAACTGTTATTTGGAGTATAAGTTATTCCAAACACTTGACAAAGTCAAGTAGAAATGTATATGCCCTATGGCCCAAATTTACAGCCCCTCAACAAACTCCTACATGTGTGCCTGAGGAGAACATATATACAAGGATGTTCAATACAGCATGCTTGCAAAAAAGAGTGAAAACCAAATATCCAAAAAAGAGTGAAAACCAAAAAAAGTGGAAAAGTATAAGGTGGTCACATTCACATGATAGAATATTATAGAGTCATTAAAATAAATGAACTAGAACTGTATGTGTGCATGTCTGTGTGTGTAATGACAGACCTCAAAATATAATATTAAAAGCAAATAGAACTGCAGATTGATAGGTACGGTATCATACTGATATGGTTTGACTGTGTCCCCAAGCAAATCTCGACTTGAATTGTATCTCCCAGAATTCCCATGTGTTGTGGGAGGGACCCAGGGGGAGGTAATTGAATCATTGGATCCAGTCTTTCCTGTGCTATTCTTGTGATAGTGAATAAGTCTCACGAGATCTGATGGGTGTATTGTGGGTTTCCACTTTTGCTTCTTTCCCATTTTTTCTTGATGCCACCATGTAAGAAGTGCCTTTCACCTCCTGCCATGATTCTGAGTCCTCCCCAGCCATATGGAACTGTAAGTTCAATTAAACCTCTTTTTCTTCCCAGTCTCGGGTATGTCTTTATCAGCAATGTGAAAATGAACTAATACAGTGGATTGCTACCAGTTGAGTGGGGTGTTGCTGAAAAGATACCTGAAAATGTGGAAGCAACTTTGGAACTGGGTAACAGACAGAGGTTGGAACAGTTTGGTGGGCTCAGAAGAAGACAGGAAAATGTGGGAAAGTTTGGAATTTCCTAGAGACTTGTTGAATGGCTTTGCCCAAAATGCTGATAGCAATGTGGACAATAAGGTCCAGGCTGAGGTGGTCTCAGATGGAGATAAGGAACTTCTTGGGAACTGGAGTAAAGGTGACTCCTATTATGTTTTAGCAAAGAGACTAGTAGCATTTTGCCCCTGCCCAAGAGATTTGTGGAACTTTGAACTTGAGAAAGACAACTTAGGGTAGCTGGTGGAAGAAATGTCTAAGCAGCAAAGCATTCAAGAGGTGACTTGGGTACCGTTAAAGGCATTCAGTTTTATAAGGGAAGCAGAGCATAAAAGTTTGGAAAATTTGCAGCCTAACTATTCGATAGAAAAGAAAAACCCATTTTCTGGGGAGAAATTCAAGCCGGCTGCAGAAATGTGCATAAACAGCAAGGAGCCTAATGTCAATCCTCAAGACTATGGGGAAAATGTCTCCAGGCCGTGTCAGAGACCTTCATGGCAGCCCCTTCCATCACAGGCCTGGAGGCCCAGGAAGAAAAAGGGGTTTCGTGGGCCGGGCCCACATGCTGTGTGCAGCCTAGAGACTTGGTGCCCTGTGTCCCAGCCACTCCAGCTGTGGTTGAAAGGGGCCAGTGTACAGGTTAGATGTGGCTTCAGAGGGTGGAAGCCCCAAGCCTTGGCAGCTTCCACATGGTGTTGAGCCTGTGGGTGCACAGAAGTCAAGAATTAGGTAGGGGAACCTCCACCTAGACTTCAGAAGATGTATGGAAATGCCTGGATGCCCAGGCAAAAGTTTGCTGCAGAGGTGGGGCCCTCAAGGAGAACCTCCGCTAGGGCAGTGTGGAAGGGAAATTTGGAGTGGGAGCCCCCACACAGAGTCCCTACTGGGGCACCACCTAGTGGAGCTGTGAGAAGGCCACTGTCCTCCAGAACCCAGAATAGTAGATCCACCGACAGCTTGCATCGTGCTCCTAGAAAAGCCGCAGACACTCCACACCAGCCCATGAAAGCTGCCAGTGGGGAGGCTGTACCCTGCAAAGCCACAGGGATAGAGCGTTCCAAATCCATGGGAACCCACCTCTAGCATCAGCCTGGCCTGGATGTGAGACATGGAGTCAAAGGAGATCATTTTGGAGCTTCAACATTTGACTGCCCTGCTGGATTTCAGTCTTGTGTGGGCCCTGTAGCCCCTTTGTTTTGGCCAATTTCTTCCACTTGAAACGGCTATATTTAGCCAATACCTGTATCCCCATTGTATCTAGGAAGTAACTAGCTTGTTTTTTATTTTACAGGCTCATAGGCAGAAGAGAGTTGCATTGTCTCAGATGAGACTTTGGGCTGTGGACTTTTGGGTAATTGCTGAAATAAGACTTTGGGGGACTGCTGGGAAGGCATGATTGGTTTTGAAATGTGAGGACATGAGATTTGAAGAGGCCAGGGGTGGAATGATATGGTTTAGCTGTGCCCTCACCCAAATCTCAACTTGAATTATATCTCCAAGAACTCCCACATGTTGTGAGAGGAACCCAGGGGGAGGTAATTGAATCATGGGGTCCGGTCTTTCCCATGCTATTTTTATGATAGTGAGTAAGTCTCACAAGATTTGATGGGTTTATCAGGCGGTTCTGCTTTTGCTTCTTCCTCATTTTTTCTTGTTGCTGCCATGTAAGAAGTATATGAGGTAGCCTGAAGCCAACCCACAAGGTCCAGAATGGCATATGAAGAGTCTGTACCTTGCTCAACAGGAAACAGAAGTACTTTGAGGGCCAGAGCTGGGCAGGGTCCTGCAGGGGGCCTTTGGAACTGGCAGCAGGGCATTCAGGGAAGGACCTGGGCTGGGGCTATTGTGCTTATCCAGGCACCAGAGTGGGGCCTGAGTATGGCTGGAGACATGGGCAGGGTGGATGCACAGGAGCCCATCAAGTCTACACTTGGCTTCCAGGTCCCCTTGAAGTTGACTGCTCCTTGCAGGGATGGGCCCAGCCTAGGCCTCCCTGCACACTGTGCTCACCTTTCTCCTGCAGCAGAGTCCAACAGCCACTCTCACTTCCCAAACATAAGAGCTAAGAGGTGGCAAGTGAGTACCCCCTGGCACCCCAAGCATCCAGACAGAGTGAGAGGAGAGGAGCAAATCGTGCTGATGGAGTCACCTGACCCTGGAAGGGCTGCCCAACTCCTCCGTATAAGCACATTATTCCCATGACTCCAGGGACCCCTTAGGTTTTGCATTCAGGGCTTCTCTGAAATCAGAAGCCAGCATACAGAAGCAGAGAGAGATAAGACAGACAGCTGTCTCTTATCTAGTTTTGCAAGGCCTCAGGTTGCCACTCCATTCACTGCAGTGAACAGAACTGGTGCTGCAGGAGCCTGGCCAGGAAGCCTTCCCAAGGGAACTCAGGATCCCAAAAGCACAGCCAAGAGCAGGGGTGGTTCAGCAGAGGGGCTGGAGGCAGAGGATGCTATGGCCACCACCTCATGGGAGAAGCAGGCTGCAGGGGCAGGTCTTGACTGGAGGATGGGCAGAGGAGTTGGAGGTAAGCAGAGACCATGGCCGGAGTGGAACAATTAGATAGAGGGCATGGGCAGCTAACACTGGAGAAATGTCCATTTTCCTACATTTTTTCCTGCTTACAGAAGATGGAATACATTAAGATTTTTAAAATAAAAATAAATACCAAATCACAAGATGCCTCCCTCCCTGGGAATTAGGACTTCAAAACGCACATCATAGAGATGTTTATGGAATAAAGTGGCAGATATGAACCACCAAAGCAAGTGGTGTCTAAGTACTGAGACAGATGGAAGTAAACACCTAAAAATGAAGACCACTGGCTGGGCGCAGTGGTTCACGCCTGTAATCCCAACACTTTGGGAGGCTGAGGTGGGCATGGATCACCTAAGGTCAGGAGATCGAGACCATCCTGGCTAACATGGTGAAACCCGTCTCTACTAAAAATACCAAAAATTAGTCAGGTGTGGTGGCACGCACCTGTAGTCCCAGTTACTAGGGAGGCTGGGGCAAGAGAATCGCTTGAACCAAGGAGGCGGAGGTTGCAATGAGCCAAGATCGCACCACTGCACTCCAGCCTGGGGGACAGAGCAAGACTCTGTCTCAAAAAAAAAAAAAACAAACAACAACAACAACAAACAAAAAGAAGACCACTGCATGGAGAGTCCCCATTCCTTCTCATGTCTCATCCCAAGTCACAGCAGTTCCCAGTTAGCTCCTGGGATATCTGCCTTGGTGCTTCTTCCTGCTCGACTGGCCACCCCCACCTCCCCCTTCCTCAGGTGCATGGCCAATCTCCCCCTCCATACCCTGACAGTCCTTATCTAACCTCTGGTGTCTCTGCTGATCTTGGTCACTCCCTGCAGACCTGGACCCCTCTGCCTGTCCTCTCTCTATAGCTACTTGGTGCTTCTTCCCCAGTAGGGCCCTGCCTCTCTCTGCTGCATAGGTGATAGAAGAACTGGGCCAGAATTCAGAAAATCCAGCTCAATTTCAAACATGGGAATTTTCTATATAGTAATAGTGGCATCTCAGATCAGTAACGGAAATGATGGTTTATTTAATAAATGATATTCAGTAAACTGGATAGCCCTCTGGGAAAAATAAGCAAAATAAGATAAAAATTGAAGGCACACTTTGCACCTTAAACCAGGGTAAATTCCAAATGGATCAAATATTTGTTTGGAAAAATTTAAGTCACAAAGCATTGGAAGAAGTATAAAACCTTTTCATAGCCCAAATGAAAGAAAGTCTTTGCAACTATGATCCAAAACCCATAAAAGAAAATACTGATAAATTTGAATACGTAAAAATACAAAATTTCACATAGCAAAACTCACCATAAGCAAAATCAAAAAACAAACTGAGAGGAATACTTGCAACTTACATCACAAAGAATTCATTTGCTGCAAGGATAAAAAAAAAAAAAGCACCTACAACTGATAAGAAAAAGATCAACCAATACAATTTAAAAATGAGCAGAAGATGTGAACAGAAAGTTCATGGAAATACAAATGTCACTTAAACATATGAAAAGATACTCAAGAGCACTCAAAATAAGACAGCTACAGATTAAATCTACACTGAATGCCATTTGTAACTATCATTCTTGCCAAGGCCCGGAATCAAGGTTGATGGCAGTGGTGAGACGTGGAGAACCAGACACTGTCGTGAGTTGCCGTTGGAGTGTACATTTTGTAAATTTGTTCAGCCTCTCTGGAGGGCAATCCATCAAGACCTCTCAAAATTACAAAGCCTCAGTTTGACCCAGAAATTCCACATTTAGTAACTTATCCAAGAGATGTTTCACAGGTGTGAAATGACAGATGTACAAGGTTATTCACTGCCACTTTGCTCATAAGAGCAACCTAAATTTCCATCAATAGGAGAATGAATAAATCATGGTACATGCATGCAATGGAAGGCAATAGAGCCATTTTAAAATAGACAAGGCTCTTTAGAAACTGATATGGAACGCCTTAACAGATAAATTAAATGAAAAAAAGCAAGGTGTAATATATATGATAAGCCCGTACTTAATGGCATTGATAGGTTCCTGAAAACTGGCTTTAAGTGAAATTACGTATAACGAAACCAGTTATTTTTTCTCATCAATGTTATAATGAAACAATGTTATTCAAGGACCTGATGTATGTTGCTTCACTTAAAATCGCAGCTTCCAAGAACCTATTGATGATGTTAAGTGAGGACTCAATATACCACATGTATGTAAAAAAAAGGAAAAGAGGTGACAAATATAAATATAGATGAACAGGTATATGCTTGCCTATGCATAAAACATCTCTGGATGCAAACTAGTAATACTGGTTGTCTACAGAAGGATACTTGGGAGTTTGGGAAAATAAGAGGGAAAGAAACATCGCTTGTACAGATGGTCCCCAACTTAAGAGAGTTTGACTTACGATTTTTCAACTTTACAATGGCGTGAAAGTGATACACATTCAGTAGAAACCGTATGTCAAGTACCCATATGACCAATTTGTTTTTCACTTTCAATACAGTATTCAGTAAATTACATGAGCTGGGCATGGTGGCTCCTGCCTGTAATCCCAACACCTTGAGAGGCCAAGGTGGGAGGATCACTCGAGCCCAGGAGTTCAAGACCAGCCTAGGCAACAGAGAGAGACTTCATCTCTATAAAAAAAAATTAGTCAGCCACAGTGGCACACGACTATAGTCCCAGCTATTTGGGAGACTGAAGCATGGGGATCGCTTGAGCCCAGGAGGTCAAGGCTATAGTGAGCTGTGATCACACCCCTGTACTCCAGCCTGGGCAACAGAACAAGACCCTGTCTAAAAGAAAAAAAAAAGTTACATGAGATATCCAACCCTTTGTTATAAAATAGGCCTTGTGTTAGATGATTTTGCCCAACTGCAGGCTAATGTAAGTATTCTGAGCATTTTTAAGGTAGGCTAGGCTAAGCTATGATGTTTTGTAGGTTAGGTATATTAAGCGCATTTTCTACTGCTGATATTTTCAACTTCTGATGGGTTGATCAGGACAAAACCTCATCATAAGTCAAGGAGGATCTGTTTATCCTTTTATGCTTTTAAGACACTGAACCATGTGAATGTATTGCCTATTTTTTAAACGTTGATTATAATGCTAAAAAACAAAAGAAGGTAAAGTTAAAAATCACAAAAAAAGAATATGGGTCTGTCCCAGCTCTGCCCAGGATGATGTGGGCATGGCCACTTCCTCTCTCTGAACCTCCGACTCTGAGCCCTGCCCTTCGGGGTTCCGCACTCACAGCTGCACAGGGCCCAGCAGCCCTGGTGGTTCTTGGTAGAGACCATCCAGTTTCCAGCACTCAGAGCCCTCCTCTTGCCACAACTTGGGCCACCCTTCTCTAAACTCCAAGGCAAGGCTGACCTTTCCCAGAGAGACGTTAGAGTGGCTGACACAGTCAGGATTCTGCTCAGGCTGAGGTGGGAGCCAGCTCTATCACTGCCACCATGAACTCTGCCCTGACCTTATATACCAGACTGGGTGACTGGGCCTCTGCTTTATTCTCCCATGACCAGGGCCTGGCTGTGATGACCACTTCTGTCACCAGTTTCCCTAAGCTGAGGACTCCACCTTCTGGATTCCTCGCCTCAGATGAACTTCAGAGGCTTGGTCCCTGGCTGCCAGACCTAGGAACTGACCCAATAGTCTACAGACTGCCCTTAAGTTCCTGCTGCTCTGCCTGTCTGCTGTCTGCCCGCCCACCAGGATCGGCCCACTGGCCAGGCTCAGCTATTCATTCCTGACTCCAGAGTGCCCTGGAAGGGTTTCCTCTACTCTGGGTGCCCCTGCAGCCACTGCATGGGAAAGTTCTGCCTTCACTCAATGCTTCGCGTGGCCAACCCATTAGAGCTTTGCTCTTGGAAACAGGCCTTCCAGTTGTTCCCTCTGGCTACGTTCTAGTACAATGCAGTGAGGGATTCTCTTTTGTCATTTGATGTTCATTCTGGGTTATATTCAAACAGATCACAAAGTCTCTTATGATGTCCAGGTACCACAGATGTCTGAAAGATGAAACATGGCTTCATTGTAGACCTTCAGAGCTACGCTGGCTCCACCACTCTATCTTTCCAAAGGACACTGTGACTTCCTCGGTTTGGGCTTCTGATTCCTTGTCAACTAATTCAGCATCAGGCCATGTGGCCTTGGACCTTCCTCAGGCAGCTGGATTCAGGGACACCTTCCAGCTCAGCATTACCAATGAATAACGCTGGCTGTTTTCAGGGTTTCTCAGGTTTGGGTAAGTCTGTGACCTTGATTCTCTCCAAGCTTATCTTCAATCCGCAGCACATCCCAGACTTTGCAAAGCAGCCTGTAATTTTTGTGTGTCCTCTCGTGTGAGTACTTCAAGGTCACAATCACCAGCACAGAGCAATCAGCTCTCAAATGACTGTCTTAATGGATGTTGTTTGCAGCTTATCCTAACTAGAATGTAAGCTTATTTCTGTTTTATCTCCTCATAACACCTAGGGAAGCACAAGGCCTGCATACAGATGTAGAACGTACAGGAAAAAAGTTGGGGACTAGAAGTCAGGAAGCTAGATCTGGCTCTCACTTGCTCATTGTGTATCACTGGGCAAGTCTCTCGACTTCCCGCTGACTCAGTTTCCTCCTGCATCAAATAAGAGCAGTTATGCAAGTTGAGTATTTGCACAAGAAGTGTTTTGGATCTTGGATCTTTTCAGATTTTTGAAACACTTGCATTATACTCACCATTGAGCCTTCCTAATCCAAAAATCCAAAACCTGAAATGCTCCAATGAGCATTTCCCTTGAGCGTCATGTTGACACTCAAAAAGTTTCAGAATTTGGAGCATTTTAGATTTTGCATTTTTGGATTAGGGATGCTCAACCTGTACCTACTTCAAGGGGTGGTTATGACAATCCAGTGAGTTCAGGCATGTGAAGATGTGGGTTTAGCCATTACACACAACACAGTAGCTAAAGAGATTGAGATACTGAAAGTCACTTTAAAAGCATCATCTCGAAGAAGCTTCTCTAGGAGAAACAGGCTCTGTGTCATTCACATGGATTTGCGCTGCTCCGCTGTGCCAGATACCAGGTGACCCCTAAGACACTGCAGGGCCAACAGCCCTGGTAAAAGGACAGCCACATTGTTAGCAGCCACTGGTGGGGCTACTCACTGTCCCTGGGAATCAAGAGATCCACTCACATAACAGTTTTCACAGTTCCATCCCCTAGAAACTAGAGAAACGTGCCTCGGCCACCCATGCCACATGGACCAGCACAAGATGCTGAACGAGGCTGATCAAATCCTCTCCGAAGTGAAGATAATGCTAGAAACACTGAAAGAATGCAGCTGAAGGGAAGAGGGGACTATAAGATGAAGCTGGTGTCAAGGAAAAAAAAATCAATAAAATGAAATAAATAAAATGTAGGTTAAGGCGGGAAGGAGACGGACAAGGAGGAAGCTAAGTAGAAACAGCAGATGGGGAGGGAGGAGCAGAGGCCCTGAGAGGAAGGGCAGGATGGGGCTGCTTCAGTTTACACCCCTGCCAGGCATGCCATGCAAATCCACCCTCTTTTCTTGACATAATCTTTGTGGGTTTCCTGATGTCAAACCAAACAAACTTGGTACCCTAAAAATGCATCCAACTTTCAAAACACAACTCCCTCTCTGGACCAGAGCTATTGGCACCACCTGCTCAGTTCCTGGCACCCACTGGACCTTCTAGGATTAGCTCTTGCTTCCTACCCATGACCTTGACTCTTTAACCACACACTGAACCTGCTACAGGTTGATACTGGCTTTCTCTCCAACCTAACACATGCACACCCCTACCTGAACCCCATTTTTCTTTTTTATAGTATCAAGTCACAGTGGGCAGGAAAGGTGATAAGTGACTAAGGATCTAGAAGGTTTCAAGAAATTGAAGTTTCAAAAGGAGAGAATTCTCAGGAGAAGCTGATCAAGGACCAAATTCCACATTAGTCTCACAATTAAGATTATCTACAGAGATCTGCTCTGGGCAGGTCTGATTGAGGCATTTAATATCAGCTCCCCAGAAAAGCCCTGAATGCAACATCTTAACAGCCTATGCCACGACTGTGATATGGAAAGGTGGAAGGGAAGTGCTGGGTGGAAAAGGGCATGGTCCCTGGCTAGGGATCCACCCCCAAGGACCGAGGTGAGGACTGGCATTTTTGTTTGCCCAAATGTGGCATTTTCCAGGACGACCCTGGCCTGCCACACCCCCATCCTGTACCCATAAAAACCCCAGAGACCCTAGCGTGAAGACACACAAGCAGCTGGACATCAAGAGGAACGGATCTGCGGAAGAAGACACAAGCCGCTGGAGACAGGAAGAAACACATCAGCGGAGGAACACACAAGCGGCTGGGCGTCGAGGGCCTGTTGGGAGTCCACCGACAGGCAAGGGCATGCCAGCAGGCCACTGACCCGCAGAACGACATGGAGTTTGGCCAGGGCGGTCGGGGGAGAGCCCAGGCCGCTGAGCGGCCTGAATCCGGGGGAAAATCATCTTCCTTCTGGCACCACCATCTGCTGAGGGCTACTTCCACGCAATGAAACCTTGCACTCATTCTCCAAGCCCGTGTGTCATCGGACTCTTCCAGTACACCAAGGCAAGAACCCCGGGATACAGAAAGCCCTCTGTCCTTGCGATAAGGCAGGAGGCTAATTGAGCTAACACAAGCCACCTACAGACGGCTAAACTAAAAGAGCACCCTGTAACACACGGCCACTGGGGCTTCAGCTGTGAACATTCACGCCTAGACACTGCCGTGCGGTTGGAGCCCCACAACCTGCCCATCTGTATGCTCCCCTAGAGCTTTGAGCAGCAGGGCACTGAGGAAGTGAGCCACACCCCCATCGCACGCCCTGAGAGGGGTGCAAGGGAACTTTACCCCTTTCAACTGCACTGATCTTTAGACGTGTCTGGCCACGTCCAGAGGGTCAGTAGGACAGCTGCAGCTTAGAACAGAAGTGCTGATTGGAATTCAGAATATCTAGAGTCTAGTCCCAGGATTACCTGTGTTTTCCTCTCTCTGGGTCTTCCTGAAGTTTGTTTGTACCAAGGATCAATGAGTCGGCCAGGAGAATATTCACCCTGAGAAGAGGGCCACTGTGGGTAAACTTGGTCCAAGAACAACAGATCAGAGTGAGGAGAGGGGGATTCCAAATGCTGGCGGATGTGTTGCTTTGGAGTTCCCCCAAGCTCCCTGCTCTGGGGATTGATGTCAGAGCCCTAAAGAGGTTTAACAAAATAAACAAAGAGCCAACAGCCAAAAGTCCCCACAAGATATTGTCACGCACCCAGGGCAGCACAAGTAGGTGAAATTGACTGGGAGAGCCAGAGGCTCCCACATATACAACGTGGGGAGTGGCAGGAGATCCTCAAAGTTGGGGCTAAATAGGCCATAGGGTGGGTCTTGCTGGCAGAGAGGACAGGGTGAAGGAAATGTCAGAGCCCTCCAGGTAGCCTACGGTCAAGAGCATTTAGAAACACACCAGACACTCCTGGGAACTCTCAGAACCCACTGGGAAGAATTTGAGGGTCCCTAAAGAACAACAGTGGGGGAGGAAAGACTGAAAATCAGGCTTAAAACCTGATCCAAGACAATAAAGCAACGGCTGATCTATCACATCAATCAGGTAAAATCCAGTGAACAAATACCGAGCAACTGTGAAAAATACTGTTCAAGATAATAGAAATACGGCCTCCAGAATGTTACATAGATTACTAGGCCCTGATATTTTCCTCAAGCTTTAAAAGCAATTGCTGTTCTCATTGGTAACGGCTGATAGCCTGAGCTGTTCTGCAGGGAACTCTGCGAGGGAGAGGAATCCCCCAGGAAAACTCCCACAAAGAATGTCTCTCCTTTAATAAAAACCCTCCAAGTGCAGGGACAAGTTTCCAAGAAGCATCGCTGGCTGAAGGCTGCCCTCAGAGAGGTCCAGTTCCATCGTGTCTGAACGTGATGCTTCTTTGCTGAGGCCAAACCTGGCTGTCCTGCACACCAACGAGGCCGCACGCCGGGGCTAACTCCACCATGAACCAGCACGTGGATGAACCCACAGTCCTCAGCTCAGGACCTGTCACTTCCAGAAAATGCTCTTATTTCTCAAGTATCATAATCATATACTTACTCATAATTATCCATAATTCATGTCATTAGGTATCAGGAACAACACAAGGTACTGTGTTGAGAAAAGTAAGAAAATGCAGTGTCGGCCTTAGCAGGTTACAATGTGATCTATTTGGAGGAGCAAAAAGGAGGAAGATGAGAAGGAGGAGGAGAGAAGGCAAGTCTAAGGAATTGTTGCTTTAATAAACATAAAGAACTATGTGGTGACTAACACATCAGTGTTTAAGATATAAATAGGCGTCTCTAAATTGTTTGAAATCAGAAAATGATACTTATTTACATTTCTAATATAGACAAGTAACTGCTTTTTCCTAGGTAACACAAAGAAAAATTTCAAACCCAGCTGTTTGCGGAATGAAAAGGTCTGACTTAAGAGGGCACTAATTTTTGCCACTTACCAAATTAATTTCCTGTGCATTTTCAACAATTGAGGGCAAATCAAAGGACCCGGAATTTGAGAGGGAACATTCTAATGACAGGGTGGGCTGTGAAGGCTGCCAAAGATCACAAGCTGTTCCCTCCCACCCTTGGTTTATGAACCCCATGCTGCTGAAAGAGTTCAGGCCTGCAAGAGATCAAGGACAAAATGTTTACTCTGAGGTCCTCTGACTCACAAGGCGTTAGGATGTATAGTCAACATTGTTTTTATAATCAGGAATATTAGCCATTAGGGCAGTGTATTTCATTCATTCAAGCACATATGATTCCCCAGTAAAAAGGTTTGATTAGTGACAAAATTCAGGACTTTGATATCCTTACTTCAATGTCTGATGAACACCATTTCAACATGTTGACTATTCAAAGCTGTATTGGTTTGTTCTCACGGTGCTAATAAACACATACTCGAGACTGGGTCATTTATAAGGGAAAGAGACTGAATGGACTCACAGTTCAGCGTGGCTAAGGAGACCTCACAATCATGGTGGAAGGCAAAGGAGAAGCAAAGGCACATCTTATGTGGCACAGGGAAAAGAGAGCTTGTGCAGGGGAACTCCCATTTATAAAACCATCAGATCTCATGAGCGTTATTCACTACCACAAGAACAGTATGGTGGAAACCGCCCCATGATTCAGTTATCTCCACCTGGCCCCACCCTTGACATGTGGGGATTACTACAATTCAAGGTGAGATTTGGGTGGGGACACAGCCAAGCCATATCAAAACCCAATGTCCCCATCAACTCTTCTGTTTCCCTCACTAATTCTTCCCAGCCAGGTGACCTACTTCTCTTAACCTGTGGGATTCCAGATGGACTGTGCCCTAGAACTGGACTGTTTGAGGCTTTAACACACAATGAATTCTTGACAAGTGTTTGTTAAAACTCATGATTAAATACATATAAGGAGAATATATAATACAGGGATGACCAGTGTAACAAGCCACTGTAATAAGTTTGAGACCTGAAGACACAATAACTTCTTGACACACAAGTCAAGGACCAGGGCTGTTGGCCCCACCCTCTTGGACCCAGTAGGAAGAGTCTAAAGAGTTTCCTGGCTGCACATAACGTGTCCTTAGTTATGCAGGCCTTCTCAATCGTGGTGGCCTGAGGCTGCTGCCCGGCGAGCATGCATGAGTTCCCCCAGTGCCCAGGACACTTACCTGGTCCCAGACCCCTGATGTCCAGGCCCCCAAATTCTTTCTCTGTGTCATATTCTTATAGGTCTAGCTTTAAGGCATGAGAACTTCAAAAGTAAGCCAATCGGAAAGGGTGTGCACTGGGAATGAGCAGGACTGGGTGAAAAGACCACTCAGCTCAAGGTCTAGCCTGAATGATAATGACCCCCAGTCTAAATATCAATGTTGCTAGTGCAAACTAGATTAGTCCACAGGCAAGGGATCCAAGCTGGTGGGTGGACTCCAGCAGCAGGACTCTTTGGGTTGAGGTGAGCCTCCTAGTTGGGCAGCCAGTAGCACCATGATTCTAAAGAAAGTGATTGCGGATCCTGGACAGGATTGGCACCCAAAGAGGAAGACTCACCGAGAGTTTTCAGGAAATAAGGGATGCAGTTTAGCATGATAACATTCAAGGACCAGAGATCAAAGAGGAGTATATGTGGCTGTGGCTCTCCTGGTCCTAGCTCGTGGCTGTGAACCCGAAATCACTGTCACCCTAGTCTTGTCACTGACAGTTAATGCTCATTGCAGATTTGAAGTGACAAAGGTACATTTATTTGCAAAGAAATGCAATGTTAATGGCAGAACTAGGGCACAGGATATAATCTCCCAATCCACTCATCTCAAATATTTCTCTCTGTGGGAAGCCAGCCTACACTGAGCCCTTTATGAGACAGTCAGGCTACATGGAGCTTTTTCAGAATTAGCTAGTCTACACCAACTATTTCCAGAGTCAACCTGTCTACACTGAACCTCTCCTTAGTCAGCCAGCCTACATCAACCCTTCCCTAGTCAACCAGTCTACACTGGTCATCCTGTATTGTATATTACCACTGTATGTACTTTATCATGAGTTTTAGCAAACATGTCAAGAACTTATTGTGTGTTGAGGCCTCAAAGGGCTTACAATCTAATTATACATTTGTAGATGTATTTATGAGCACATTGTTGTAATGACACACACTTGCATTTGTTTCTAGTCTCTGGCTGTTTCATATATCTAATTTTGTCTCTAATACTGAAGGGTAAGCTCCCCGGAGAAAGGATCATACCTTCTATGGCTTTTGATTCCTTACCATGCTTACCCTATGCAGTTCACTATCGTACTCGGCACATGAGGAATGGAGAGATGGATGGATGAATTGACAGATGGGTGGATGGGTGGATGGATGGGTGGGGAGGAGGATGGATAAATGGATGTTGATGGAATTTTCCTTACGTGGAGCCTTTTTTTAATGGAATTTAGAAACAACAGAGGACAGGGCACAATAAAACCTAGAAGTTTACAAGTGGAAGTGACCTTAGAGATATCTGATTATATTTCTCATTTCACAGATAAGGAAACTGAGTGCCAGATGAATTAAGAGACAAGTCTTAGGTCAAACCACAAGTAATAGATAATTATACAAATTGAGAACTTGGAGACACTACTGTCCTCAGCAAGGTGATATTGAAAACTAAAAAGATAATATATCAAAACAACCCATTGCATTAATTTGGATATTCCCAATTAATGTGACACAGTACGTCTACAAGTGAAATATTAATTTTGTTTCCATGAAGTGACTAAAGGAAGGGAGGCCTCTGGACAGAGGTAAACTAGAGAACAGGGCTGGAATAAGTGGCATAGTTTTGCATGGATTTGTGGATTTGTATTTTCTTTTTCTTTTTTTTTTTTTTTTGAGACTGGGTCTCTCTCTGTCTCCCAGGCTGGAGTGTAGTGGTGCGATCTTGGCTCACTGCAAACTCCGCCTCCTGGGTTCAAGCGATTCTCCTGCCTCAGCCTCCCAAGTAGCTGGGATTTACAGTGGCCACCCCCAAAGCCTGGCTAATTTTTTGCATTTTTAGTAGAAACAGGATTTCATCATGTTGGCCAGGCTGGTCTCAAACTCCTGCACCAACCTCAGCCTGTGCTGGGATTATAGGCATGAGCCACCATGCCTGGCCTGTATTTTCTTTATTCATAATTTTTTTAAAACACAGCCATCAATTCTCCCCCTCTACCATTTTGACATATTGATGATAAGCACAAAGAAAAACACCATTTCTCTCCATACTGTTTCATGGAGAGTTATGGACCACCAGCCATTGACATCTTAAGTTGGTTTAATTAAATTGCTTTCCTGTTAAAAATGGGCTGAGATGGAAGAAGTGATGGAGGTGGTATGGGAGCATGGGGCACTGAAAGTGTGGGGGCCTGAGGAAAGTAGACAGTTGGCGCTTTGGACAAACCAGCAAGGCCAGGAGAGACAGAGGAGCTGTGGGAGAAGGCTACAGAAGGGAAAGTAAAGTGCATTAAGGACTAAATGGGACAAAATCAAACTTCATCTTCTTTGCAGTATGGCCAAGGGTCAGCCTGGCCCTGGGCTCTCACGTGGCCCTCGGGACAGAGGACACTTGCCCAGGATGGCCTGCTCTGACACTGGCATTAGAAAGGCATACCCCTCAACCTCACCCTTCATACGATGCTCTGTCCCTAACCACTTAAATCCCACTCCCTGCAGCCCTTTCTCTTGCAAAGGTCATTTTAAATTCTAAATATTTTCAAACAGAACTTGAACTACAACTATTTCTCTAGACCTAATCTTTTGCTGTCAGCAAGTTCACAGGGAAAAAAAATCAATAAAGGGATTAGCTTCGAGTGACACTGCATATTACAGTAGCAGCACATTGCATCCATGCTGAAGGACTTGCCAACTGACTAATATTATGCAACCATTTCAAATGATGACTTTTTATCAGAAAGCCTCTCCTCACCTTCTGTCCCTCAAAAGAAAAAGAAAAAAATTAACTTATCAAGAAAAGTCCCTTTGTTTCAAAAATTTATCCATTTCTTTCCATTGGCAAATGCTGCCACTACTTTGCCTAAATTATTATTAACCCTTCAAAGCAGGGATTAACTTTACAGTTTTCTGATATTAATGTAGCCCTTTATCCAGAAAACTAAACTAGGCTGGAGGAGGGCATTTTCTTCCAAATTTCAGAGAAGCTAAGCAAGTTCTAGCAAGTGTATCTAGACCTTTAGCTTTCTAGTCTGAAGTCTCATTCGATAGACCAGTGGTTTCCAGTTTGATGTCAAGAGCTTGCCCATAAACTCAGTAGCTTTCTAGCAGCACAGTTCCACCTCAATTATCTGAAGCGCACTTACAGATCAACCTCAACTAAGCCAAAGTCAGCTGAGAACCCAAAAGCAAGTGAAAAGAGGTTCGGAACAAGCCCAACACCCATTCACAGAAAGCACACGTTCCTTAGTCGCAGGAGAGCCCCTCGGGCCTCCATTCAGAGCCTGCTGCTGCTTCCTCTAGACAAAAGTCTAGCAAAGTTAAATTATGTAATTTTGGAGGCCACAAAAAATTATAACCAGAAAGAACTACTGCTAAAAGCTGGCAAACTGACAGCAGCCAAGAGGTTGTCTGCGGTTGTCAAAGTAGGACTCAGGAGAAAGAAGATCACAAAAGCCAAAACAACCTGGGGTGTTCAGTGCAGGGACCACCATGGAGCACATAATTGCATTACAGCAAAACAGAATACTTAACCTTATGATGATGACAGCGTATGACCAACATATCACCTTAAATCATGGCTAAAACAAGCCACATAAGAAGGAATAAATTCCACAACCAATTCTATGGTTATTGCCATTGAAATTGTTTTAAGCTTTGTGTAGGATGTCACACAAAGCTAAGTAATCTGGAAATTTAAACTTTGTGGTCCAGTTCATACATCAATGATTATGGAAGAAATGATTAGGATTATTACATTAAAGTGGATAGTGCTAAAACACTTCTGTCTTCCCGGATGCATAATTTCTTTATGATAATTAATATTTTTAAAGAAAACACCTTCACTAGAATCTCTTCAAAGCCTATTCTATCCAGTCTGCTAAGAAATGTTTTTGTGGGGGCCAATATTCAACATTCTTAAAGAAAAGAATTTTCAACCCAGAATGTTATATCCAGCCAAACTAAGCTTCATAAGTGAAGGAGAAATGAAATCTTTTACAGACAAGGAAATGCTGAGAGATTTTGTCACCACCAGGCCTGCCCTGCAAGAGGTCCTCAAGGAAGCACTAAACATGGAAAGGAACAACCGGTATCAGCCACTGCAAAAACATACCAAATTGTAAAGACCATTGATGCTATGAAGAAACTGCATAAACTAACAGGCAAAATAACCAGCTAGCATCACAATGGCAAGATCAAATTCACACATAACAATATTAACCTTAAATGTAAATGAGCTAAATGCCCCAATTAAAAGACACAGACTGGCAAACTGCATAGTCAAGACCCATCAGTGTGCTGTGTTTAGGAGATTCATCTCACGGGCAGAGACACACATAGGCTCAAAATAATGGGATGAAAGAATATTTACCAAGCAAATGGAAAGCAAAAACAAGCAGGGGTTGCAATCCTAGTCTCTAATAAAACAGACTTTAAACCAACAAAGCTCAAAAGAGACAAAGGGCATTACATAATGGTAAAGGGATCAATTCAACAAGAAGAGATAATTATCCTAAATATATGTGCACCCAATACAGGAGCACCCAGATTCATAAAGCAAGTTCTTAGAGACCTACAAAGAGACATAGAATCCCACATAATAATACTGGGAGACTTTAACACCCCACTGACAACAGATCACTGCGACAGAATATTAAAAACGATATCCAGGACTTGAACTCAGCTCCGGACCAAAAGGACCTAATAGACATCCACAGAACTCTCCACCCCATATCAACAGAATATACATCTTCTCAGCACCACATCACACTTATTCTAAAATTGACCACATAATTGAAAGTAAAACACTCCTCAGCAAATGCAAAATAACAGAAATCATAACAAACAGTCTCTCAGACCACAGTGCAATCAAATTAGAACTCAGGATTAAGAAATTTACTCAAAACCACGCAACTACATGGAAACTGAACAACCTGCTCCTGAATAACTAGTGGATAAATAAAGAAATGAAGTTAGAAATGAATTCTGAAACCAATGAGGACAAAGACACAACATACCAGCATCTCTGGGACACATTTAAAGCAGTGTGTAGAGGGAAATTTATAGCACTAAATGCCCACAAGAGAAAGCAAGAAAGATCTAAAATCGAACCCCTAACATCACAATTAAAAGAACTAGAGAAGAAAGAGCAAACAAATTCAAAAGCTAGCAGAAGACAAGAAATAACTAAGACCAGAACAGAACTGAAGGAGACAGAGACACAAAAAACCCTTCAAAATATTAATGAATCCAGGAGTTGGTTTCTTGAAAAGATCAACAAAATAGACCACTAGCCAGACTAATAAAGAAGAAAAGAGAAGAAGAATCAAATAGATGCAATAAAAAATGATAAAGGGGATATCACCACCGATCCCACAGAAATACAAACTACTACTGGAGAATATTATAAACACCTCTATGCAAATAAACTAGAAAAGCTAGAAGAAATGAATAAATTCCTGGACACATACAGCCTCCCAAGACTAAACCAGGAAGAAGCCGAATCCCTGAATAGACCAATAACAAGTTCTGAAATTGAGGCAGCAATTAATAGGCTACCAACCAAAAAAAGTCCAGGACCAGACGGATTCACAGCCAAATTATACCAGATGTACAAAGAGCAGCTGGTACCATTACTTCTGAAACTATTCCAAATAATAGAAAAAGAAGGACTCTCCCTAACTCATTTTATGAGGCCACCATCATCCTGACACAAAAACCTGGCAGAGACACAACAAAAAAAGAAAATTTCAGGCCAATAGCCCTGATGAACATCAATGTGAATGTATTTATTCCTCAATAAAATACTGGCAAACCAAATCCAGCAGCACCTCAAAAAGCTTATCCACCATGATCAAGTCGACTTCATCCCTGATGATCAAGTCGACTTCATCCCTGGGATGCAAGGCTGGTTCAACATATGCAAATCAATAAATGTAATCCACCACATAAACAGAACCAATGACAAAAACCACACGATTATCTCAATAGATGCAGAAAAGGCCTTTGACAAAATTCAACAGCCCTTCATGCTAAAAACTCTCAATAAAATAGGCATTGATGGAACATATCTCAAAATAATAAGAGCTATTTATGACAAGCCCACAGCCAATGTCATACTGAATGAACAAAAACTGGAAGCATTCCCTTGAAAACCAGCACAAAACAAGGATGCCCTCTCTCACCACTCCTATTCAACATAGTGTTGGAAGTTCTGGCCAGGGCAATCAGGCAAGAGAAAGAAGTAAAGTGTATTCAAGTAGGAAAAGAAGTCAAATTGTCTCTGTTTGCAGATGACATGTTTGTATATTTAGAAAACTTCATTGTCTCAGCCCAATATCTCCTTAAGCTGATAAGCAACTTCAGCAAAGTCTCAGCATACAAAATCAATGTGCAAAAATGACAAGCATTCCTATACACCAATAACAAACAGCCAAATCATGAGTGAACTCCCATTCACAACTGCTACAAAGAGAATAAAATACCTAGGAATCCAATTTACAAGGGATGTGAAGGACCTCTTCAAGGAAAACTACAAACCACTGCTCAAGGAAATAAGAAAAGACACAAACAAATGGAAAAATATTCTATGCTCTTGGATAGGAAAAATCAGTATCATCAAAATGACCATACCGCCCAAAGTAATTTATAGATTTAATGCTATCCCAATCAACCTACCATTGACTTTCTTCACAGAATTGGAAAAAACTACTTTACATTTCATATGGAACTAAAAAAGGGCATGCATAGCCAAGACAATCCTAAGCAGAAAGAACAAAGCTGGAGGCATCACACTACCTGACGTCAAACTATACTACAAGGCTACAGTAACAAAAACAGCAAGGTACTGGTACCAAAACAGATATATAGACCAATGGAACAGAACAGAGGCCTCAGAAATAACACCACACATCTACAACCATCTGATCTTTGACAAACCTGACAAAAACAAGAAATGGGGAAAGGATTCCCTATTTAATAAATAGTGTCAGGAAAACTAACTAGCCATATGCAGAAAGCTGAAACTGGATCCCTTCCTTACATTGTATACAAAAATTAACTCAAGATGGATTAAAGACTTAAACGTAAGACCTAAAACCATAAAAACCTCAGAAGAAAACCTAGGCAATACTATTCAGGACATAGGGATGGGCAAAGACTTCATGACTAAAACACCAAAAGCAATGGCAACAAAAACCAAAATAGACAAATGGGATCTGATTAAACTAAAGAGCTTCTGCACAGCAAAAGGAACTATTATCAGAGTGAACAGGCAACCTACAGAAAGGGAGAAAATTTTTGCAATCTGACAAAGGGCTAATATCTATCTAACAAAGGGCTAATATCCAGAATCTATAAAGAACTTAAACAAATTTACAAGAAAAAACAAACAACCCCATGAAAAAGTGGGCAAAGGATATGGACACTTCTCAAAAGAAGACATTTATGTGGCCAACAAACATATGAGAAAAAGCTCATCATCACTGGTCATTAGAGAAATGCAAATCAAAACCACAATGAGATACCATCTCATGCCAGTTAGAACGGTGATTATTAAAAAGTCAGGAAACAACAGATGCTGGAGAGGATGTGGAGAAATAAGAACGCTTTTACACAGTTGGTGGGAGTGTAAATTAGTTCCACCATTGTGGAAAACAGTGTGGCGATTCCTCAAGGATCTAGAACTAGAAATATCATTTGACCCAGCAATCCCAAATTACTGGGTATATATCCAAAGGATTATAAATCATTCTACTATAAAGACACATGCACATACATGTTTATTGTGGCACTGTTCACAATGGCAAAGACTTGGAACCAACCCAAATGCCCATCAATGAAGACTGGATTAAGAATATGTGGCACATATACACCATGGAATTCTATGCAGTCATAAAAAAGGATGAGTTCATGTCCTTTGCAGGGACATGGATGATGCTGGAAACCATCATTCTCGGCAAACTAATGCAAGAACAGTAAACCAAACACCGCATGTTCTCACTCATAAGTGGGAGTTGAACAATGGGAACACATGGACACAGGGAGGGGAACATCACACACCAGGGCCTGTCAGGGGGTGGGAGTGGGGAGGTTAGGGGAGGGATAGCATTAGGAGAAATACCTAATGTAGATTATGGGTTGATGGGTGCAGCAAACCACCATGCCACATGTACACCTATGTAACAAACATGCACATTCTGTACATATACCCCAGAACTTAAAGTATAATTTTAAAAAAATGTTTTTGTGATGGAGGACTTGACTGATTAGAAAGGGAGAGAACCACTTCTCACACCTGCATGGTCTGTTCCCCTTGTTTGAGTTGGCACAAAACACAATACTGGCCCCTATTAACTCTATATATGGAGTTGAGTCAAAAGAAAGGAGAAGGGGTTACTTTGAAGAGCCCAGAGACTTAATATGGCAGTGGCTAACGTATGACACAAATATTCCTCCCCCACCCATGGCAAACTTGGCCAGTCAATTCAAAACTAGTATAAGACTTCAGAATCCTTCCCTCAACACAAATTCAGACAAACATTATGATTGATCGAAGTTGACATTCAGAAGGAAATGATCCCAGGCGTAAGTTATTATTCAATGACCTTAAGTTTGATTTATATCTTGTCAGGGTTACAAGTTTCTCATGTGAGATAGGCTATCTTCTTTGATATCTTCACATCCTCAGTCTTGACCATGGGCCAATCCTTCAGTCTTGACTCAAATACTCCTTGGGGGCAGGGTGGTCAGGAAGTAAGTGACTGGTTCAACTCTGTTTCCATAACATTTTGTATATTATTGATTCAGCTCAATCAGAAAACATTTATTGAGTATCTACTTTGTATCAGGCATGGTACTAGGTACTGGAGATATAAATTAACACAAGGCATTGTTCTTGCCTTCGAGGAGCTTACAGTCTACCTTGCAGTATTTACCTCTGTTTCAAGTTCCTTAAGGGGAAAGGAAAACTCTCACTCAGCTTCAAACTAGACTACCTCTCTATAACGTTCATTCCAGTCGCACTATTCGTTACATGATCCATCATAGAATTCTCAATGTGGTATATAGACTCAGACCCCAACAGTAACCAATTATTCAAGTACCTACTCACTTTTCTCAATACCACATTAATTCTGGTGATGGATTCCCGGATCCCCAGAGCCAAGTATAATGCTCAGCAGTCTCTGGGAGACTTAGCTGGTCACCCTATCCAGGAGATACAATCTGGACTTCAACAGTGATATTCATGCACACACACACTCACACACACCACGATACATCTGTGTGTAGATGTCGTCTGTACAATACTACAAGGAATAATTTAACCAGAATTTAACAAGGAGAACAAAAGAATTAACAGAGAATGATGACTTTTGCTTTGAGATGGAACTTACACATAATTAAGTACAGAAAACTAGAAGTACTACACCTTCACCATCTCATAATCACTAATTGTTCCTCCCTTAGCTGATGTGGCCAGCAGTCGTTTCTGTTCTCATCCATTCCTGCTATATCTGCTCCTCAGGTCCTCCTCTGTGGTATCCTGTGCTGCTGGGAGGTAACAGAGTCCTGGTCAGTTATTCTCAAGAGGCTCTGAAACCGAGCCTACTCCTTGTGGATGTGGACACAGCACCACTTGCTGAGGTTGCAGGGCTCTGAAATTTACTCTGTTCCAGGGGCCCCTCCTGTTTTCTCTGCTTCACTGCATGTCTAAGATGGTCTTGGTTTCCTTGCTGGTGGGGAAAATAACTTTCAACTTACATTCAAGATGAAAAATACTTCCAACACTCCCCATCAAGGGCAGAGACATGGAGTCTAGTACTCCTTATGTAACATTATCAATATCCTCCCAGGCAGCAGCAAATCAGAGGTTTCACTCTTGAACCCAGTGCCTAACACCATGCTGGCATCTGGCAGACTGTCAATACACATTTGTGAATGAATGAATGAATGAGATGAAGCGAAATTATGAAATAGACTACTTTATGTTCACTGTTTTGTGAGTTGGAATACTGATTCCAAGTCTGTAACCTTGGAGAAGGTACAGACAGTTTACAGACAGTTTCCTCATCTGTAAAAGGGCAATGTGCATCACACAGCATCAGTGAAAGGAATAGAGAAACTATGTATCAAGCACCTACTACAGTGCCTGTCTCATAGTAAGCACACAATAAATGGTCACAATCACAACACTAGCACACAATAGGTACTCAACAATTACCTGTTAGGAATCAACGTGTAGAGGCTCCAACAAGACTTGAAGGTACACACCCCTCTTGCTCTCGCCCTTCATTCATTCATTCATTCATTCATTCACAAATGTGTATTGAGAGCCTGAACGGTGTTAGGCACTGGGTTCATGGAGTTAGGCTGGCCTACATTTGCACATGTTCACACTGCCTTGCTCAACTGTCACCTCTCTACCCCTTGCCCTGTCTAAGACGCCATCTTTGTCTGCCAGCTCTGTGCTGTGACACCACAGCCATCCCCTCTGTCTGGAATTTGCATGCATCACTTAGAAGACAGTGTCACATGGGAGACCGAGGCCTGGCCAGGTGGTCGTGCATCCCCACTTCAGAATAAATTATGGGTGTGAGTCTGGTCAAGGCACAGCCCAGAAACACCAACTAGCAGAATAGTTGAAAGACCTGAGTTCTAATTCTGTCTCCATTACTTGCCAGCTAAGTGATTGTGGGCAAGTTACTTGAGCTCCCAGACTGTTTCCCAGTCAGTAAAAACGATTCCACAGAAGTACCTACATCATAGCATTGTTATATAAACAAAGTAAGATAATGTGTGTAAGCACTTAGAACACTGCCTATCACATAGTAAAAAGTCTAAAATGTTTGCTTTTTTCCAGAGACAGGGTCTCACAATGTTGCCTAGGCTGGTCTCAAACTCCTGAACTCAAGGGACCCTCTGTCCTCAGCCTCCCAAAGTGCTGGGATTACATGCATGAGCCACTGCAGCCAGCCTATTCTTAAATAAACAATAGGCCTACCCTGAAGAGCTAAGAGTAGACTGGAAGATTTAAAAGTGAAGAGTTAACACTTCAAGCATTTATTTTAATTTATATTTAGAGTGTGTTTGTGTGGTGTGTAGTCTGAACCTGTAATAACTATTTAAAGGCTGTAGATCAATCACGGAGTGAAGTAGAACACATAAGTCACATGACATTGATTGACAGAGGAATGCCGACTGTGCTTTGCAGTTTGGCGTATTCAGGGCCAGGCACAGGACCTATGATAGTCCTGCTGGGAAGGCAGAGCAACAGCAGTTAAATGAAGACCTGACCAACAGGGGCTGGTCCAGGATTAGTGCTGTTTAGGGCACTTCCAGATACTTCCCTGTTAGCGCCTATGTCTGTCCCCACCCCACAGTCTCAACTCTGATACAGCAATGCATTGCACACAGTCCTTGTCAGCTGGTGGGAACTTAGTGGCAGCCATTCTGGGAAGGGTCATTAGGAGCAGATACGGGGGGGATTTGAGAGGTAATCAGTTACACCATCGGTAACAGCTGACTTTTGTATCATTTGCAGAGCAATTCCATAAATTCCATTGTTTGATCCTTATAACAACCAGAAACAACTGTTGCTTCCCATGTACAGGTGAACGGTATGAGGCATACTCAGATTAAGTCACTTACCCATGATCTCATGGCCAGTCACAACACACTCGATAAAAAACTGAGAAGAGCCACAATGAAAGAAACAAGGTATATTCAACCATAAGACTGATCGTACCTATTTTGGGGGTCCTGTAAGAATCCCCAAAACTACTCATTATAAATGGGAGGGACTCTCTCCAGAGACTATTCAGATCAAGAAAATTAACTCACACTTTGGTGACAGAATAAATTAATACAAACATATGAATAACAATATGAAAATACTTACCAGAAACCATGAAAATGCCCAATCTTTGACCTAGTAATCACACTTGAGGAAACTTAGGCTAAGGAAATAACCCAAAAGAATTTTAAAGTTATACCCAAAAAATGTTTATTGCAGCTATATCATGGCAAAAAAGTAGAAATCTAAGTATCCAATAGTAACGGAAAGCCAAAGAATGTCAAAGACACACTTGATTGTATTTATGTAGCAATATGGAAAAATATTTGTGTAAGATTGAAGAAAAGTCTTAATTTATGCAAAAGAAATTATGTATTCATGTGAGCAAACAGTGGAAGGGAACATACACTATTGAAAACAATTTGATTTGACCAAGAGGATTGTGGTGGATTTTTTTGCTTTCTTTAATCCAGAGTTGCACAAATATTGCTAAACATTATTGGCATATAATGTAAAAGTCTGAAAATCAAAATGTGGAAAGTTGTGCTAGAATCTCTAAGGTTTCTAATAGCTCCAATAATCTCTGTGAGCCTTTTGAGGCCAGGACAAGTGTCTTTTTCATCTTTGTATCCCCGGAGTTTTCTGCAAGTGATTATTTTCTCCGTAAATACTGAGGAAACGCTACAAGCAAGCATGTGGATGATTCTTTGCAGACTCTGTCAGCACCTTGACTACCCCAAGAGCCATGTGTCTAGATATTAACCAGATGAATGTTCTATTATAAAAATACACACACACATACATTCATTACAGCACTATTCACAATAGCAAGGACATGAAATCAACCTAAACGCTCATCAGTGGTAGACCAGATAAAGAAAATGTGGTACATATACACCATGGAATACTATGCAGCCATAAAAAAGAATGATATGTCTTTTGCAGGAACGTGGGTGGAGCTGGAGGTCATCATTCTTAGCAAACTAACACGGGAACAGAAAACCAAATACCACATATCCTCATTTATAAGCAGGAGCTAAATGATGAGAATACAGGGACACATAGAGGGGAACAACACACTGGGGCCTATCTGATGGTTGAGGGTGAAAGGAGAGAGAGGCTCAGGAAAAATAACTAATGGGTACTAGGCTCAATACCTGAGCGATAAAATAATCTGTACAACCAACCCCGATGACACAAGTTTACCTATATAACAAACATGTACCCCTGAACTTAAAATAAAAGTTAATTTTAAACTAAGAAAATATTCAGGAAAAACTAATTTTTAAAAGAGGAGATCAGAGGAATGGATTTGGAATGTTTCCAACACAAAGAAATGAGAAATGTTTGAGGTAATGGGTATCCCAATTGCCCTGAGTTGATCATTACACATTGTATGCTTGTATTAAAAGATCACATGTACCCCATAAATACATACAATTATTATGTCCCCATAAAAATTTTTTAAAAACGAAACAGAAAATATCCAGGAGGAATCATCTTTTTTTTGTTTGTTTGTTTCTTTTTTGAGACAGAGTCTCCCTCTGTCGCCCAGGCTGGAGTGCTGTGGCATGATCTCGGCTCACTGCAACCTCCGCCTCCCGGGCTCAAGTGATTCTTCTGCCTCAGCCTCCCAAGTAGCTGGGATTAGAGGAGCTCACCACCACGCCCGGCTAATTTGTATTTTTAGTAGAGTCGGGGTTTCACCCTGTTGGCCAGGTTGGTCTCAAACTCCTGACCTCAAGTGATCCACCCACCTCAGCCTCCCAAAGTGCTGGGATTACAGGCGGAATCATCTTTTGAAAGAGGAAATCAGAGCAAAATCTGGGGAAGAGAGTGCTGGATTTAAAAATTTCTCAGTTTGCCCCTTTGATGTAATTCTACAAATTACAGTCCCCAATGCCAAGTTCACAAGAACAGAATAGCCTTGGTTCCCACTCTCCAAGGCCTGGAGACCTTCTCCAAGGCAGGACATGTCTCTGGAAGGAGATGCCACGAAGTTTGCATTAAATTCAAGGTCACCAGAAGAATGACTTGAAGCCACGAGCCAACCAAATTACACCAAGTCAAAGGCATGAAATATTAGAGATCTTTGGATTAGAAAACAGAGACAACCAGCTAGGTAGGTGATCCATCTCCACCAGCGCAAGCAAGTCACTTAAACACTATGGGATTCAGATTCCTGGTTTCTGCCCTGGCCATCTCACAGGGATGTCATGAAAATCAAACATGTTAAGAAAAAGATGCATAAACTTGAAAGTGCTATCTATAGAAGAGCCTGGCTGCAGCAAATTCGCAATAAATGTTGGAGCTAAGTGAGTGCATGAAAGCGTGACAGGAAGCCAAATAATTATGACATTTTTACAGAAATGTAGGGGCAAATATAAGGTGGGGCGCTGGTCTGTGTTCAGAGCAGCAGGAAAAAGCTGCTTCCCTGGGGCATGACGGGTAGGCTTCTCGGACTGCTGGCAAATTGGCCTTGGGAGGAGCCACCAGGGCACATCGGCCCTGTCCAGGGCTGCATTCCTTTACAGGGCCTTAAAAGGGTAGAGCAGCCTCAGAATCAGGAAGACAGCTATCCTACATTCACTAATTATGCATTTAAGGCCAGCACAGGCCTGAGCATTTCACAAAATTTTAAGGGATTGAAGGGAAGCCCTTTGTGAGAGGGCACATCAGACGTGGGCGTGATCAAAGGGACAAAAAAGAGCGAGGGATGTCAGTGACACAGATCCAGGCCCCTTGTACATGGTGACGTGATTAAAGGCACAAATCCGCTTCAGAGTTGTCATTCCTAATAGAACCTGACGGGAATGAGGAGCAGCGAACTGGCAGGAGGGCAACATGATTCGCACACACTCACAGTAACTGCCTCGTGCCAACTTGCTGCTGAAGGCCCCAGGATGCTGAGATAGGCAAGACAGAGTGTCCTATATTGGATCTGCTTGGAGTCACACAGAGGGACAAATGACAGTGAGGGATATTTGGGGTCACAGACACATGGGTGAAGAGGCGATTTCTTAAGTCCTGCATTGAAGGACAAGATGTAGTACGCATGGGCAATTCTAGATAATGTGTCAGCAGACTAGTTCCATGTGCCCTCAGAGCAAAGCAAAGAGCCCAGAGCAGCTTCTGCTGGAAGGGACCTTAGATCACATAGGTCAACACCCTTATTTTACAGATGAGAAGACTGGAGCCCAGAGGAGTTAAATGACTCACTATAGGCCACACAGGAAGCTACTGGCTATGATCTTTAACACTGTCATTTTCCAAACATAATATTATGTGATAGGTATGAATCTGGCAGAGTTAACATGAGACTGAGAGGAAATCGTCTATTCCAAGTCACCCATACAAGGACAAGAAGGGGAATGAATGGCTATTAAGAGGCATCTGTGGGTATCAAACTTCAGGAGGAAAAGCAATAGCCAGACAGGGCACACACTGCACTCCAGCCACGATCACAGTGTTTAGCTCCCATCTGCAGGAGAAGCTGTCCTTGGTCTTTTCTCATTCGTCTTTAAAAACCCAAAGGCAAGACTTGGCAGTGATCTAGTTCTTGGTTCCTAGTGCTACTCTTTGTCCTAAAAAGGAGCACCTGACACATGAAAGACAAGGTTAGGGCAGGCTCTGGGCCATTCCTGTGGGTCTCCTGGGTGGCAGCCCTCCACATCCCCAGGAATGTTTCTTCCTATCCCCTCTTGTCAATAGATAATATAAGGCGGCTCTGATCTTTGCAAAGCTTTCTAGCCCACCCCATCTCTTATGGCAGTTTCCAAAGGAGCTACCTTCCTTTTATGAAGATTAAATATGTTCTGAGGAAAGCAAACATATCAAACACTCACGTGGATGCACTGCTGCTTCCACCAGCTCACGCTGGTGTGAACTACTCAAAAGGATTCCTCCATTGGGATTCCGACACAGAGGAAAGTTGATTGTTCCCAATGATCAAATAAACCCAGCAGGACCCTTAATTCCTGATGACCTCTTAACACCTGCCTGGTTGCAGTTTGTGTTTCTCACTCTCCTAGAGCCCAAAATGATCCCTCAGAGAGCACTGTGGATCCTGCACAAGGGAGACTTCATAATGGGAAAGAAGGTTTCATCTGGGTCCCACCTACTATAGGTCTAGTGGCCCAGATTCTGAGTACAGCAATTGTGCCAGATGCTGCTGGTTGTCTTTGACAATCCAGCCTGCCTTTTCTTCCTCAGGAACAGCATCCCAATTTTTAGCTAGCTAGGCTTGTTGCTTTCTGGAAAAAGCAAATAAAGACTCCATTTCCAAGGCTCTCTCACAGCTAAGTGTGGCCATGTAACAATGCCCATGGCTAACAATGACAGCACCTCACTGTGTGCCGAGCACAATGCTAAGCATCTTTCTGTACATAAACTCACTTAATCTCACAAAAACCCTATGAGAGGCACAATGATTGTCCTCTTTTTACAGGGCAAACATCCCAGAGAAGTTAAGTAATTTGCCCAATTCATACTGTTAAGGAGTGCCACAGCTGAGATTTCAACTCATGCAGCCTGACCCCAGTCAAAGCTCTTCACTACTCATTACACTACACTAAATTCCAGCTGTAAAAGCAGAAGTTTTGTGTTGAACTTCCAGGAGCATGCCTTTAAAAGGAGGGAGCTCCAGGAGGTGGAGCTGAATGCTCCTTCCCTTGAGTGTGAGCTGAACTTAGAGACTTGCTTCTAACCAAGAAGGTCTGGAAAAGGAAATAAAATAATTAGGCAGTGGAGAAACCTGGCAGACACCACCTTAACCAAGCGATCAAGGTTACCGTCGCCAGCAGTAAGGCATGCTGATACCATGAACCTTGATATGATGCAATGAAAGGGGGCTTCACTTCTGTGAAATTCTCCCCAAAGCCCAATAACCCAGTCTATCCATGAGATAACATCAGAGAAACCCAAATTGAGCAACTTTCTATGCAATGCCTGACCAATAATCTTAAAAACTATCAAGATTGTGAAAAACAAGAAAAGATGGAGAAAATATCACAGGTTGAAGGAGGCTAAGAAGATATAATGAGTACATGCAACGTGGGATCCAGGATTGGATCCCGGAGCCAAAAAGGGACATTAGTACAAAAACAGGCAAAATTCTAATAAATAATATTATCAGGTTAATAATATTGTACCAATGTTAATTTCTGCATTTTGAAAGCTGTACCATGGTTTTGTAAGATGTTAACATTAGGGAAAGTTGAATGAAGGATATATGGGAACTCTCTGTACTATTTTTGTAAATTTTCTATTAATCTAAAATTATTTCAAAATAAAATGTCTTTCAAAAAGGAAGAGGCAAGTGCTACCCCTTCCCATTTCTTCCTATTGCTTACTTGTTAAATGATGGTGATTGCTGGAACTCCAGCAGCCATATTGATCCATGAGGTGACCTTGAAGTCACCTTGAGGATAGAAGTCATGTCCTGAGCATAACAGAGCAGAAAGATGGGTGCCTAGATCCCTAATGACACTCACTGCCCTCTTATCAGCCCTGAACTCCTAGTTGCAAACCTCCTTTTCTTATGAAAAAGAGAAATCACCTCTATCTTCTATAAGCCACTTATTTGGGGGTTTCCTGTCAAATGCAGCCAAATCTAATCCTTGTTAATAACAGCAATAGAATGAAAACCTGTGCAATTTCTATCACTGATATAAAAATTAGAATCTTGACCTTGGACTTGGTCTTAAATTCTATCTAGTCCAAATTGTCATTTTTCACATGAGTAACAGAACCAAAGAGCTGAAACATGTGCTCAGGTCCCATCGCCGGCAACAAAGCAAATACAGAAACCCAAGTCCTGTCCCAGTCCAACCTCCTCCACTGGGTCTTACTGCTTGGTGATAATTCCAAATACCAGCATTGCAGCATTAATATAGTCATTCACATGAAAGTCAGGGTGATGTACTGCAATGCAGGTTTTTTCTGATTGTCACACTGACTTGCCTATCTCACTCTAATGATAACGTTCTGAAATCTTACATTTCTGAAGATTACTGAACACAGCAACACGTCTGCAAATTATAACTGTGAATTTCACATTTTGAGTTTCAGGAACTGAAGACTCACATATCAAAAATGATGCATTTGTTATATTTACTTGGTTTTCATTAAAAGGGGGTTGTACAAAGGAAAATGTGTACTATTATATCTATCAAAGGGTATTATATTCAGAGAAAAAATAAGGTTTCAGTAGTCATGGTCACTAATTACCTAAAAACCCAGGACAAGTCACTTCCCCAATCTGAGTTAAAGATGTCTTAGTCTGTAAAATTAGAGGATTAGCTGGGATTTGATTTCCCATGGTTTCCTTCTAATTCTAATAATCAATAATTTCACAACACTAAAAAAATCACTCAGTTTTCACTACCTATGTATAAATGATTATTTCAAATATCTACACCTTTGCATTCTTCACTAAATCTTCTTAAAATATGCTGTTTGCTGGCCAGGCATGATGGCTCACCCTGTAATCTCAGCACTTTGGGAGATTGAGGCAGGCAGACCACTTGAGGCCAGGAGTTCAAAGCCAGCCTGGCCACATGGTGAAATCCTGCCTCTACTAAAAATACAAAAATGAGCCAGGCTTGATGGCGCTCACCTATAATCCCAGCTACTCGGCAGACTGAGGCACGAGGAATCACCTTGAACCTGAAAAGGCAGAGGTTGCAGTGAGCCAGGATTGCACCACTACACACCAGCCTGGGTCACAGGACAAGACTCTGTCTCAAAAAAAAAAAAAAAAAATGCTGTTTGCTAAATAGAGAATACCAGTCTGCGGTAGACTGCATGAATGATCCCAATTCTTCACCCTTCTCTTTGCTATGAAACATCGCAGTTTCTCTCACCAATGAAGTAGAGTTGTTATCCCTGTCCCTGAATCTGAACTCAGCCATGTAACTTGTTTTGGTCAATATCATATGGTGGGAGTGACAGTATGCCAGTTCCAAGCCTAGGCTTCCAGAAGGCTTACATATTTCTGTACTTATGCGGCTTCCACCATTATCATGAGAATTATATGCTTCGGCTAGCTTGCTGGTTCTAGTAGGGGGATAAGTACATGAAGAACTGCCCTAGCTAAGGCACCTCAGTCAGGCCCCCATCAGCCTAGAGATGCATGAATGAGTCCAGCCAACCAGCAGAACCACACAGCAGAGAACAGAACAGATCTATTGCACCCTGAAGACACTGGAGAAATAATGTTCATTGTAAGCCACGGAGGCTTTGTGGTTGGTTGTTACACAGCAAAAGCTAGCTGATACACTGCTTTAAAACCTCAACTTTGAAGGGAACCTATTTTTAGCAAGCACTAGCGATATGCATAATGCCATAAAATGTTCTGCAGGAAATGGACTTGGTTTGCTAGTGAAGTGATGGATCCACATGCATGCTTGGCACCACACGCACAATCAATCCTTTGCCCACAAATGGGCCAGGAAATCTGCCTACACACTCTCTTGAGCTTTATTTTTCACTCCCATAAAAGCACATTCAAATGCTGAGTTATCTACACAATACCACCTTTTGAAATCATCATTTAAAAACCATTTATACCAGACTCCATCTTTTGCTGTGCCTAAATTCAATCCAACATGCCTATTTTGATTAATGAAATAAAATGCTAGTGTTGGTACCGTGGGAATAAGATTCTTTTCTAACTATGCATTGGTAAGAAACTAAATTAGATGTCAACATCCTATAATGGGATGAATATTGCTTTTATTCCCATAGGCAATAGTACTAAAAGGCAAATGTATTTAGTTGGGCCCATTTTGCTTGTTTTTCAAACATTCCACAATTACTTATTAAGCATCAACTTGCTCTCTGTAAACATTGTTCAGGTGTCAGCCCCGGGTGTGGGCAGCATCCGGAACCAGCAAAGCTCAGGGTGTATCACATGCCAGCAATGAGCAGACAGGAGGTCAAAGGACGGTCAGGCCACAGAGCCCAGGGACAGCTGAGGGATGTTAAACATGAGCGGAACAAGGTGAGAGGCAAGTGGCTGGAGAGAAAGAGCAGGACAGCAGCCAGCAGGAGCTGCAGGGCGCAAGGCGTCACGCATCAGCCTCCAAATCAGAGATGGCTTCCTGTTTTGTTCTAGGCTTCTCTGCAGTTCCTGTGGGGAAATGGGGAATCCTAGGGGAGCTGGCCAAGCCCTGCAGGTAGAGAAAGGCGGTTATTGGCACCTGACTGTGGGGCATCTGGAAAATTAGCTCCTGGCAAGGGAGTGCTGGCTGCTCAGCACTGGGAAGGATGCCTCCCTTTCTGCCTGCAAATGCACACATCCTCACACAAACTCACGCACACTCTCACATGCTCTTGCACACTCAGACCACACTCCTGCACTCATATACCACACAGTTGCACACTCACATGCCACACACTCTGCTTCTGTCTCACCACCAACCTCACAAACTCTCATACACACTCTTCACACACAAACGCACACACTGTCACACATACCACCCACTCTCTCACCTATACAGACACACACAGAGTTGTCAAGTTCTGTCCAGCCCACCTCAAAAGTGTCTCTCACCTTCCTCCCAGGCATCCACGCCCAGGCCCGCACTGCCTCCCACCTGTTCCCCTGGAAGAGCCTCTGGGTCTGGAGGACCACTGCTGCCAGCCCCTCAACCCACCCAGGCATTCCTGTGCATGGTCGCAAGTGATCTTCATAAAACTCAGCTTTGATCTCGTCACTCTTCTGCTAAAAAGCCATTGATTCCCCCAGCGTGACAGAGTAATGGCCACGTAACAGACCCACAAAGGCTCTGGCTTTACTCCTGTGTCACCATCCAGGCCTCCTCCCACTTGTTAGAATCCCTCTGCCTTTCCCAACTCATATCCAGCAGAGCATTCCTGTCGAGCCTTTCTGCAGCCCCATGGCTCAGAGTAAAATCCCCTCCCTCTGTGGCTCGCTCAGACCACTCACCATCCACCATCCACCATGGCCCTGGCCGCTCTCATCCCAATCTTGTTGGATAGAAGCTCTTCGAGACAGGTCCTATGTCCCATTCATCCTTACAGTCTCTTCCCATTCCCTCATGCTTTTAGCATAAAAGAACTGGGCACAGTGGCTCACGCCTATAATTCCAACACTTTGGGAGGCCAAGGTGGGTGAATCACGAGGTCAGGAGTTTGAGACTAGTCTGACCAACATGGTGAAACCCCATCTCTACTAAAAATACAAAATTAGCCAGGCGTGGTGGCACGTGCCTGTAATCCCAGCTACTCAGGGGGCTGAGGCTGGAGAATCACTTGAACCTGGCAGGTAGAGACTGCAGTGAGCTGAGATCGTGCCATTGAACTCCAGCCTGGGCAACAAGAGCAAAACTCTGTCTCAAAAAAAAAAAAGAAATCCAATAAAAATGTAATGAATTCAAGGTTAATAATTGAATCTCTATGCAAGCCAATTAATTGTGTTAACCCCGCATCCAGCCAGTTCCCATCACAGAGCACAAGCTCAGTGTACCAGAGATCATAGCTGGTTCCAGGTGACTCAGACTCACCGTAAGGAAAATGGTGCAGAACGTATGCCCACTCTCAATAGTCACTCAAACACAGGCCTCAGAAAACACCACTCGGCAAGCAGTTATGGAGCATGTGTCATGTGGCAAGCACTCTTCTGGCCACCAAGGCATAGTCAGACAGCAGGTTAGGGAGGCAGAGAGCAACGTAATCCATCCTAGAGAATGATGACACTAGCAAGGCCAAGAGAGGTGGGGATGTGGTGGAGGGAAGGAGGGGCAAGGAGGAGGTGGTGACCGGCCAAACCAAGTCTCTTCTGGGAGGAGATGCTCAGGCCAGTGGGACAGCAAAACCCAGTGAGCTCAGAGCTTTCAAGGAGAAGTGAAGCTGGTGCCAGGGTATCACTGTGTACCAGGGCCCAGCATGGGAGGCTCGTGAGTCAGGAGGTAAGATATAGATGGCTTGAAATTCATCACCTCACATACGAAGGATACAGTGGCCTTTGGGGACTCAGGGGAAGGGATGGGAGTAGGGTGAGGGATAAAAGACAACACATTGGGTACAGTGTACACTGCTCGGGTGATGGGTGCAGCAAAATTTCAGAAATCACTACTAAATAGCATCCATGTAACCAAACACCACCTGTTCTCCAAAAACGATTGAAATTATATATATTACATACTGATTATATATATTATATATCTAAAATATATATTATATATTGAAATTTATATATATGTATATATAAAATAAACAAGGCTTCTGCATTGCTGAACAATTTTTTAAAAATTCACCACCTTAGCCATTTTAACAGCTCGGTAGTGTTCAGTTCATTCATGTTGTTGCACAGCCAAACTCCAAGATTATTTTCATTATGCAAACTGAAATTTCACACCCATTAAACAACTCCCCATTCCCTCCCCCAACCCCCTGACGACCACCTTTCTGCCTTCTGTCTCTATGAATTTGTCCATTCTAAGTGGAAGGAATAGTCTATCTCGTATAAGCGAAATCCTACAGTATTTGTCTTTCTGTGTCTGGCTTATTTCACTTGGCATGATGTCCTCCAGGTTCATCTGTATTGTAGCGTGCGTCAGAATTTCCTTCCTTTCTGAGACGGAATAATATTCCACTCTATGAATATGCCGCATTTTGTTTATCCATTTGTCTGTTGGTGAACACGTGGGTTGCTTCTGCCTTTTGGCTACTGTGAATAATGCATTTACGAACATGGGTGTACAAACATCTCTTCAAGACGCTGCTTTCAATTTTGGGGGGTGTATGCCCAGAAGTAGAATTGCTGAATCATACGGTAGTTCTATATTTAATTTTGGGGGGATCTACCATACTATTTTCTAGAGCGAGGAATTGGGATTTTAAACTAAGTGAAACTGCAGAAAACCTAGGTAGTACCTGGACATAGGCATGGGCAAAGACTTCATGTCTAAAACACCAAAAGCAATGGCAGCAAAAGCCAAAATTGACAAATGGGATCTCATTAAACTAAAGAGCTTCTGCACAGCAAAAGAAACTACCATCAGAGTGAACAGGCAACCTACAGAATGGGAGAAAATTTTTGCAATCTACTCATCTGACAAAGGGCTCATATCCAGAACCTACAAAGAACTCAAACAAATTTACAAGAAAAAAACAAACAACCCCATCAAAAGGTGGGCAAAGGATATGAACAGACATTTCTCAAAAGAAGACATTCATACAGCCAACAGACACATGAAAAAATGCTCATCATCACTGGCCATCAGAGAAATGCAAATCAAAAC
This sequence comes from Theropithecus gelada, assembly GCF_003255815.1. Lineage (NCBI taxonomy): Eukaryota > Metazoa > Chordata > Mammalia > Primates > Cercopithecidae > Theropithecus > Theropithecus gelada. Next base: position 165,677,542 of record NC_037670.1, on the reverse strand, counting down.
CACAATGAGATACCATCTCACATCAGTTAGAATGGCGATCATTAAAAAGTCAGGAAACAACAGCTGCTGGAGAGGATGTGGAGAAATAGGAACACTTTTACACTGTTGGTGGGATTGTAAACTAGTTCAACCATTATGGAAAACAGTATGGCAATTCCTCAAGGATCTAGAACTAGATGTACCATATGACCCAGCGATCCCATTACTGGGTATATACCCAAAGGATTATAAATCCTGCTGCTATAAAGACACATGCACACGTATGTTTATTGCGGCACTATTCACAATAGCAAAGACTTGGAATCAACCCAAATGTCCATCAGTGACAGACTGGTTAAGAAAATGTGGCACATATACACCATGGAATACTATGCAGCCATAAAAAAGGATGAGTTTGTGTCCTTTGTAGGGACATGGATGCAGCTGGAAACCATCATTCTTAGCAAACTATCACAAGAACAGAAAACCAAACACCGCATGTTTTCACTCATAGGTGGGAACTGAACAATGAGATCACTTGGACTCGGGAAGGGGAACATCACACACCGGGGCCTATCATGGGGAGGGAGGAGGGGGGAGGGATTGCATTGGGAGTTATACCTGATGTAAATGACGAGTTGATGGGTGCTGACGAGTTGATGGGTGCAGCACACCAACATGGCACAAGTATACATATGTAACAAACCTGCACGTTATGCACATGTACCCTAGAACTTAAAGTATAATAATAATAAAAAAGAAAAAAAAAAGAAAAAAATAAATAAATAAACTAAGTGAAACTGCAAGGCCATTTGAGGGTTTTGAGCAGGTGAGTAACATGATTTTATTTAAGGGTTTTGAGAGATGAATAACATGATTTTATTTAGATTTTTAAACCATTCCTCTGGCTTGGTAACATAAAGGACGGATCGTGGGAGCAAGAGTGACTGCAGGCAGACCACTGCAGCTAGAAGATCATCATGAGACCCTGGAAAGAGAAGAGGGAAGATAGAGACGAGGAGATGTAAGCGACCATCAGATGGGGATAGAACAGGGGTGCAGACAGGAGAGGTTGGGGAGGGGCCACTGAAGAGGCCTGAGTCCCTGGGTGTATGGTGACATCATTCACAGAATCAGAGAAAAGCAAGGGATATAAAATATCTTTAAACAGTTCACAAAAGGTATCAAAGCCCTGCCCAACCTCTTCCTCCTTTCCCATGTCATCTCCATCTCTAACTTTTTTTTACAATCCTAAATTTCCATATAACCTTCATTCTCTCAGGCTCCGTCTGCCTCCTCAAGAACAGAAAGTGACTCATCAAGAGGTCCCCCACAGGACCAAGACACTACTGGAGCATGCAGGCTTCTTCTTTCAGCATCCAGGCTGGCAGGAAGTCAGACTGCATCTCCAAGCAGAGGCCTGAAAATTGGCCAATCGGCCATCCACAGTTGTCAGCAGATCCCAGTGCTCAGGGGACCGCCCGAGATCCGGGCATCCCCGGCCGTGCTCCAGGCAGACAGTGACCCTGTCCACAGGTTCAGCCTCTTCTCAAAGAGTCTCCGGGAGTCTTGTACTTCCTGCTGGTCTTCTTGTCCTTGCCATATTTATGGATAAAGGATGGCTTTGGGGAGGCTGAGATTGGTCTTTAAGCATTCAACTAATATTTACTAAGCACCTATTGTGTTCTCAGCAACGTGCGGATATAAGGGATACAAACATTGATCAGACATGGATCTTGCTCTTGAAGAACTTTCAGGACAGACCTCAGTTGGCAACCTCAGGGGCCGGGCACAGTGGCTCACACCTGTAATCCCAGCATTTTGGGAGGCTGAGGCAAGTGGATCACTTGAGGTCAGGAGTTCGAGACCAGCCTGACCAACGTGGCGAAACCCCATCTCTACTAAAAATACAAAAATTAGCCAGGCATGGTGGTGGGTCCTGTAATCCCATCTACTTGGGGGGCTGAGGCAGGAGAATCGCTTGAACCTGGGAGGCAGAGGCTGTAGTGAGCCGAGATTGCACCACTGCACTCTAGCCTGGGCAACAGAGTGAGACTCCATCTCAAAAAACAAATAAAAAATTGGCAATCTGAGGCCACCCAAGGTTAAATACCATATGGTAAAGAGAAAGAGACTGTTGCGGACTGATGTCTGTTAGCAAAAGAGAGTGGGACTGGTGCTGGCCTGCAAGGAAAATCCCAGTTTGGGAAGAGAGGAGAGGAGAAGATGCACCAGGCAGGGGAGAGTGCTTCATTATAGGCACACAGGCAGGAAACAGTAGAGCCAGTGAGCAGGACACAGGAAGCAGTATGGAAGGGCCTCTGGGAGGCTGAGATGACACCCAGCTGTGAGGAAATGAGGGTCTCAGAGAGGAGCAAGAAGGAGAAACTAACATCACCATGATGTGCTGGGCATCATGCCAGAAGCGTCATAGCAGTCACCTCACTGAAGAACTCACAGCCACCTGCGAAGAGGGAGATTGAGGTTATCATCCCCATTTCACAGATGTGCAAGTCAGGCTTAGTTACAACTAAAAGTTTTTTTGAGTAAGACTGCCAGAGATAGGACCTGGGGTCCAACTGCTGAGAGAGATGAGGAAGCAGCTGTTACTCTCTGGGACCCAGACCTCCTCTCTCTGTGTTGTCGTTGTTGTTGTTGTTGCTGTTGTTATTGTTTTGTTATTGTCCCTGGGTGTTTTGAGTTTCATTTGTTTGCTTGTTGGTTGGCTGGTGTGCGTGTGCGTGTGCGTGTGCATGTGTGTGTGTGTGTACGCGCGCATGAGCAGGAAAAGAGAGGATCTGTTTTGCTTTGCTATGCTTCTTGCCTTAAAGCTGTGCTATAAAATGAGGACACTTCTCTCCTAGGACCACAGCATGAGAGGAGGAAGTGTGTGGTCCTCTCCAGTAGACTGCACCAACTGTCCCAATTCTTCACCCTTTCTGATCCTCAAAGTCACCATGAGACTTGGTAGTTTGCACCAGGAGAGGCAGATCATCCATCCCTGTCCTGGGTCTGTCCAGATTGGCGATGTGACTTGTCTTGGCCAGTGGGAAGGGGGCAGAAGGGACAGTGAGCCTCAGCTCCCCCCAGGCCTCCAGAAGCACTGCATGTTTCCACTTTCACCACTGCTAAGAGAAGGATATTCTCAGGGTCGTCTGCTGGCCCCAGAAAACTGAAAGCTGGGAGCTGGTTGGGGAAGACCTGAACCCCAGCTATAGCTGGGAAGCCAATCCAGCCTAGATCAGCAGCATTCTGAAACATCCCCTGGTTGCAAACCACTGTTTTATCCCAAATCCCTCATTTATCAACAGATGCATCTGAAGCCCAGACTGGAGAAATGATCTGCTAGAGCCTTACAACCAGTTAGAAATTGGGTCTCCTGATTTCTAATCCACAGCTTTTTCACCATCCCACCCTATCTCATCAAACGAATTCCCTGCAGGCTGCAAGAAAAGAAAGGAAATATGAGATGCCAACCAAGTAAGTAATTAAGCAGAATAGATGCAGTCAAAAAGCATGAAAGCAAGATTTAACCTGGATAATCCCTCCATAATTTAGAGTTGGTCCGTCTAAACGAGTTCCTGTTGATTTCCCAGGAGGCCCTTTCTTCTTCTGCTGAAGTCACTGGGAGCATCAGAGCTGAATCCATTAACCCCATCATCTTTCAAGGTGTCCGTCTTTTGTACCTAAGAAATGTGGCCGACGTTTTTCATTTTTGAATTTGTGTTTTATTAGTAGGCTCTATGGTACCCAAAAATAACCGTTTTTTCCCCAAGTGACTTTGCATGTTTTTCTCTGCTTCACACAGATTTGAGTCCGCCTCAACATTGCCTTAGGAATATAATTACCTATAAATACTGCTGTTATTCAAAAATTCTTATAATCATGGCATAGTAGGACTGGAAAAGACCTCAGAGATCCAGTTCCAACACCATCATTTTGCAAAGAAAAGACACTGAGGCACAAGGAAGGTAATTGATCTTCCCCCAGTGACAGAGCTAGTTACTGGCAGAGCAATCAGTACTATGAGTGAGATTTGCAGAACCATGCTAGAAATACAAAATAAGCTCAAGTGTCTAAGGGAGTCATTGAAAATGGGTCACTCCATATTTGTTTTGGGTTTTGTTTGTTTGTTTGTTTGTTTGAGATAGAGTCTCACCCTATCGCCCAAGCTGGAGTGCAGTGGTGCGACCTCGGCTCACTGCAGCCTCTGCCTCCTGGGTTCAAGCGATTCCCCTGCCTCATCCTCTCAAGTAGTTGAGATTACAGGCGACCGCCACTATGCCCAGCTATTTTTTGTATTTTTATTTATTTATTTAGGAGACGGAGTCTCACTCTGTCGCCCAGGCGCGATCTCGGCTCACTGCAAGCTCTGCCTCCCAGGTTCACGCCATTCTCCTGCCTCAGCCTCCCAAGTAACTGGGACTACAGGCGCCCGCCACCACGCCCGGCTAATTTTTTTGTATTTTCAGTAGAGAGGGGGTTTCACCGTGTTAGCCAGGATGGTCTCAATCTCCTGAACTTGTGATCCGCCACCTCAGCCTCCCAAAGTGCTGGGATTACAGGCGTGAGCCACCATGCCCGGCCTAATTTTCATATTTTTGGTAGCAACGGGTTTTCACCATGTTGGCCAGGCTGGTCTCGAATTCCTGACCTCAGGTTACTCACCCGCCTCAGCTTCACAAAGTGCTAGGATTACAGGTGTGAGCCACCACACCTGGCCCCTTATTTGTTAAGATGCCCGATGCCAGGACTCATGCTCCAAGTCTGGGCAGAGGTTGAATAACAAAAGAAAATGGCCCTGCTGGGAAGAAACTGAGACCTCCCTGAAGAGCCAGCAGCTTGCCAGGGCTACTGGCACTTCAGACGCTAGCCTGACCCCAGGATGGCTGAGCACACATACCCCTTCCCTCAGACATGGAAGCCAAGCACCGCTGGAAGGGTGAGGGCACTGCTGATGATGTGCTGGAGCCAGCCTGTGCCAACAACTCAGAACCAAAAGCTTCATTTTGTGTGGCAGATGTTAAAGTGTTGAGAGCTTGAAACCATGGTGGGTGTATTTAGACCACAGGGTGCTGTCCATCAGGGAGTCATGGCCTGCCCTAAAATTAAGAAGAGCCTTCCCCACAGACAGGGATACTCAGAGGGGGAAAAACAGAATTAGCAAGAAAAAAGAGCTCCTACCCAGATCCTTGGCAGCAAAAGCCCCACGTGCTGTGTTCCTGTAGATGAGTACCCGACTCACATGTGCCTAATGTGATCTCTACAAACTGCTTCTCTAAGTCTTCTGCCTAAAATCCCAGTATCCTGATTATTGCTGCCCACACCAGTGCCCTGTTTTCAGCCCTGGACCACCTAACACTGTGTCCTACGAGTCCACAGATTGGCCGAGTTTGGGCAACAGCAAGGAAACCAACCTGTTTTTTCCTTTCCTAACCTGAGTTGAAAAAATCAACAGCTGGGCCAGGTGCAGTGGCTCATGCCTGTAATCCTAGCACTTTGGGAGGCTGAGGCGGGTGGATCACTTGAGGTCAGCAGTTCGAGGCCAGCCTGGCCAATATGGTGAGATTTTCCCCCCCATCTCTACTAAAAATACCATAATTAGGCATGGTGGTGCGAGCCTGTGGTCCCAGCTACTCAGGAGGCTGAGGCTGGAGAATCATTTGAACCTGGGGAGTGGAGGTTGCAGTGGGCCAAGACTGTACCACTGCACTCCAGCCTGGGCAAGAGAGCGAGATTCTGTCTCAACAAAAAAAAAAAAAAAAAAAAAAGTTAACAGCTGCATCCCAGGGACTGAGAGCTCCAGGGCTCCAGCTAACTCATGAGGAAATAGAACTATAACTATCCAAGGGCCACTGTGGATCCAGGCCCATCGCCTTTCCGTGGAGAAAGGGCCCAATGTTTACCGGAAAACACATGTGCAGGAACTGCTGCCCCGACCCAGAAAAGCAAGATTCTGACAAAGGACACTACTGTGTGATCAGTTTATGGGAGCCACATGACCTTCAGTGGGTCAAGTTTTCCCATCCATACCAAGCCACCTCTGCAGAACCAACTGCACAAAGACGCCAACTAGGCACTGCAGTGGCTACAGCAGAGCCTTGGTCTGTCCTGGATAAGGGCCCACACCTGCCCTCGAGGACCAGTTCCAGGAATGAGGACCTCAGCGACCCATGTGGCATGGGCTGGCCTAAGGCAAGGGCTTTGCAATTTTACTGTCTGATCTCTTAGTAATACATCTTTCATTTAGGCAGAAAGCCATTCTGGCACAAGCCTTCAAATTCTGGCCTTGTCTAAAGGATTTTCCTCTTTATCTTTTCCACCTATGGAAGGCAGAGCCACTGCAGTGGCATTCAATCAGCCCCCAGCTGACTGTATTTAAAAATAAATCTCAGACAGAGAGCAAAAGTAAACAGAAGCGGGAAAATTGCCCACCTTGCTTATGTAGCCCCAATGCCTAGAAAGTGTCGGGTACAGAATAGCACTGAATAAATATTCGTCAAGACTTCAAAATGAGTAAAAGAATTGATTTTTTAATGAAGGTATCTATATCACCCTGCATAGAACCAAAAGTAAAAACAATAAAGGCTAAAGACTGGTAGATTTGTTTACCTAGACATTTAAAACTTCTGTACGTTAAAGATACGATAAAATAGAAGTACATGATAAATGGAAAAATATCTGTAACATATGACAAAAGGTTTACGTCTTATATAAAGAGCTCATCCAAATCAATATGGAAAAGATAAACATTCTAATAAAAATAAAGGCAATTCACAGAAAAACAAGTGGCCAATACATATAAAAATTGTCCAATGTCATTTAAAAAGGTATTTTTCACATGAGAAAATTTACAAAGTTTAAAAATAATGAAATACCCACAGTTAGCAGAGTTGTGAAGAATGAATATTATCATACTCTGCTAGCGGGAAAGTAAATTAGTGTAAATCTTCAGGAAAGTGTTTTTGAAATAATATCAAAAGCTTTTAAATGTATATGCCTTTTGATGCAGAAATAGCACTAATAGAATTTATCCCCAGGCAGTCTTCTGAGATATTTGCAAAGATGCCTGAACAAAGTTGCTTATCGTGGCATTATTTATAACAACAAAATTTATAAGCAAACTCAAGTTCCAACAATAGGGAGAGATTTTTTAAAATAAATTATGGATTCCCAGATAATGAAATACTTTGCGGCCACTAAAAACCAGGTGTTGAAAAAATCTTCAACGTTGGAAAATGTTCAAACTATATTGCAGAGAGGGGGGACAGCAGTCTATAAATTAGTACTTTCACAAATCCATTAAAAAAATACACACAGGGTATATGGAAAAAATATCAACAGTTGCTATCTGTGAATAGAGAAACTATAGACGATTTGCCTTTTTTACGTTTTGCAAATTTTCACCGAGAACATGTGTCTCTCTTTCATCTGGAAGAAGCACAGTTCAGTGTGCAGGCCTTGGTTTAATTTTTGGTTCCACGATTTATCAGCCACGTGACTTAAGACAAAATATCTACTTTCTCTGCACCTCCTTTTCACCATCTGTTTAAAAAAGGACTCTGGTACTATCTCCCAGAATTAAATAAAATAATCTTTGTGAAGTGCTTAGCACAATTCCTGGTACATAGTAAACGTCTAGTAAATGTTAGCTACTGCTATTAGAGAAAATGAATAGTAACTATTATTTAAAAAGAGAAATGAATATTTTGAGATTTGGCCTTGGCCTCTACGGGGGTCTAATAGAGTCTGCCTGACTGCCTGTCCAGTGGAAAGGCCAGCTCTGTCCAAGGGGAGAAGCAGCCCCTCGGGTCGGAGGCCCTGCACTGAGCCACCGGCCAAGAGAGCCTACTTTGCACCTCCCAATCCCCTGCTAATGTTCTCGCTCCTGAGTCCACAATGCTATCTCAGAAAAAAAAAACTTCAACTTCAAAGCCCTCCGAAGTATCCCAGTCAGGACAAAGCTTGGTCTGTTGATGTAGAAGTGACAGAGGGTCACACTCTGCCCTCAAGTTCCGGGACTCACAGAAACCGGGAGTCTATAAATGAGCACTGGGAAGCAAAAAGAGGTGATCGTTGTCTTTGAGGTGACCCGCATTTTGTGAAGTCTGGAAGCCACACCTGCATGACATTTCAGAACTCTGAGGCCCTTCCTCCCAGAGACGGTGCCCACCAGTCCTGAGCCGCCTCGAAGGGCCTCCCTGCAGAGAACCACCCAGGCCGGGCTGGAGGCTGAAAAGCCCCGCTGCAGCAAGAGCGCTCTATGCCCGTTCCCAGGGCCAAGAGTCTTTCCCAGCCTCCTCGTGTGGGGCCCAGGCGGCCTGCATCCCGTCCTGAACGCTGACTTTGGTCCCCTGGCTCGGCAGCTGTTTGTCCACATGTGCTCTCTTATTAAGCTGGCTCCCAGGGCTTAATGGTGAGAGACTTCCTCCAACCCTGCACAGTGCCATTCCTCTCAGCACAGGGCAACTCAGTGGCCTCTGAGCCCCCTCTCTCCCTACGAGTCACAGAGACATGGAAGTCTTCTGTGGATCTTAGCTTACAGCCCCCACTGTAGCACACTGTCCAATGGCTGTGACATCACGTGCCCGGCTGCACCCGTGAATCCTGGCTGCAACGTCCGTGCTGTGGAGCCCACAGGACACAACGTGTCCAGGAGGGACCTGAGAGGTGAGGGTCACAACCCTGTGGCTGACCCACACCCCCTACATTTGGCTGTGTCTTGAATCTAGTACAATGAGACAATGTCCTAGAGTAGCCCTGCCTGTTAAGGTCTATTTGGCAGGAAGGAGGGGTGTCTTTCAAGATCACACAGATGAAAATCATGATGGTGTGGGTTCACATGGCCTTCCCCTCCCTGCTGAGGTCCTGATTCTCCTTGTGCGGAGACAGAACTATATCTCCACAGTGATAATCAATCCTCTTGATGCTAACTGCCAACCCAGTCAGGGACTCCATCTGACCACAGGATTCACCGAACCCATCCTACAATCTGGACCCATCCCCTGCCTTAGAGTCAGGTGAGGGACTCATGGACAATAGGCAACCTGGTGGAAAGAATATAAACTTGAGAGTCAGACCCAGCTGGTGCATCACCCACCCCTTTCCAGCTGTGTAATCCTGGCCAAGCCCCTTACCCCTTACAAGACCCAGTTTCTGTAGCTGTGGAATGAAGAATAATCATCCCCACCACACAGGGTTGTGGTGAGGTCTAAATAAGATAATGAATATAAAGTACATGAGACCTGGTGAGAGGTCAATCAATGACAGTCATTATTATCGTTAACCACATTTTCTATCTCCACAGCCATTTCTAGCGCACAGGGATGCTGCACACTCAACAATAAACGCCAAGGGGAGAGTCAGTGACAGTATTTTGAGTGTTCATCCCATTTTCCTCTGTGTCCTTCACCTACTGCCCTGCCAGGCATATTGTAGAGAGCAGACCCTTAAATATTTGTTGAAGGAATAATTTAATGAATGACATTTGGTCTCTGAAATGTACCTTCTGTATTTTATCATTTCATGAATGATGTATTATTTCGTGACCTTTTGGATTTTCATTTAATCATGCATCTAGATTAAATCCTGATTTATTTCCATGACCCTGAATGGTATAGCTCTTTTCCTGCATATTATCCTGCTTATCTGGATATGAGGTCTATGCCAAGTGTATCCCTTTGTGTAATCAACCACCCCAAAAGTATATGACTTAAAACAACAAAAATCTCTTTATTTCTTCCAGTCTTGTCAGCTGACTAGGCAGTTCTTCTGCTGGTCTCACTTGGACTCACTCATTTGGTTGCAGTCAGACAACAGCTGAAATGACTGGCCCAAAATGGCCTCAGCCCCAGCTGTCAGCTGGACCTCTCTCTCGTCCTAGAGGAGTCCAGCCCAGGCTTCATTCCGTGACAGCAGGGGTGAGCCAAGAAGCCAAAGCCAGAAGCTGAAAGACCTCTGGAGTCCAGGCTTGAAACTAGCTCAGCGTCCCTTCTGCCACTTTCATGGGTCAAGAGAAGTCCCAAGACCAGTACAATTGTTTCTTAGTGGGGGAGGACTTCGGAGGGAAGAACAAACTCTACCCATTGATGGAAAGAGCTTCAAAATATTTTGATCCAGTTTTCAAACCAGTTAAAGTAAAAGAAACATACATGTAACTGAGCCCATGTAGCTCTGGGGGAAAAATGCATCCTGACTTGGACCTACAAAAAGTCAAGAATATCCAACACTGGAATATACTTTTTCTCCAAACTAGGATGTTTCAAGGCCATTCAGGGTTGTCTGAAACTTCCTCTCCCCGGTGACTTCATTTACTGTCATTATTTCAATGCCATCTATATGCTAATGACCCTCAAATTTATACCTCTGGCTCAGCTTCTGACTCACAGATTCAACTCTTGATTTTCCTCCCCAAATCTCTCCATCCGTAGTCTTTCCAACCCCAGTAAAGAGACTCCTCAGCCACCCGAGTGTTCAGGCCACAAGTCTAGTTTTCCTCAGTTGCTCTCTTTCCTTCACCTCCCGCTTTCCATCCATCAACAAATCCTGTCAGCTCTACCCCCAGGCCACCTCTCCCCATCTCCACTGCTGCATCAGTTTCTAAGTTTGTCGTAACAAACTACCACAAACCAGGCAGCTAAAAACAACAGAAATGTATTGTCACACAGTTCTAGAGGACAGAAGGACAAAATCAAGGCGTTGGCAGAGCCACGTTCTCTCCATAACCCGCAAGGCGGAACTCTTCCTTGTCTCTTCCCAGCTTCTGGTGGTGGCCTTGGTGGCTCTTGGCTTACAGCTGCATCGCTCCCTTCTCTGCCTCAGTCATCATAAGGTGTTCTTCCCAGGGGTCTCTGTATCTGGGTCCAAATTTCCCTCTGCTTATAAGGACACAAGTCACATTACATTAGGCCCATGCTAATCCAGTATGACCTCATCTTAACTTACATCTGTAAAGGACCTAGTTGTGTTGTTGTTGTTACCCAGGCTGAAGTGCAGTGGCATGATCTCAACTCACTGCAACCTCCACCTCCAGTGTTCAAGCAATTCTCCTGCCTCAGCCTCCCGAGTAGCTGGAATTACAGACATACACCACCATGCTCCACTAATTTTTGTATTTTTTTTAGCAGAGACGGGGTTTTCCCATGAGCTTGAACTCCTGAGCTCAAGCAATCCACCCACCTTGGCCTTCCAAAGTGCTAACATTACAGACCTGAGCCACAGAGCCCAGCCTAAAGGCCCTGTTTCTGAATAAGGTCACATTCACAGGTACCAGGGGTCAGGGCTTCAACATATATTTTTGGAGGGTAACAACTACTGAAATCTAGTCCAACCCAACATCATCGATTACTGCAATCTTCTCTTTTACTAGTCTCCCTGTTCCACTCTTTACCCCTCCTACAACAAAATCTTAGCACAAAATCTGAACTCCTTACTTGGCATTCAAAGTCCAAAGCTGTGATGCTCACAGCCTCTCCCAACCTAAATCCCTACTGCCCTCCTCCTCACCTTCATGCCACAGCCAGCCACGTGGAGCTCCTCTCCATCTCTGACAAGCTAGGGACCATCCAAGGGAGGGCCTTTTCACTAGTAGCTCCCTGTGCCTGGAATGCCACCCCCAAGATTCAAATGACCCACTCTTCTTGTCATTCAACCATAGGCTTAGACATCTCCTCTTCGGAAATCTTCCCAGAGATCTTCTCACACCTTCCCTAATTTGATTCCTTACATGGCACTTAGAACCATGTGACTGATTGATTGCCTTTCACCCTCAGTAGGATATGAACAGGGACTGTGCCTCCATCACTGCTCTATTCTCTGCACCAAGAATAGTGCCTGGCACACAATAAATGCTCAATAAATATTTGTTGAATAAATAAACTGCTTCTTGATTGTCAAGTCCAATAGGCATTTTCAATCTTTGTCCTGCAGAACCTATCGCATTTGACAGGAGCAATCACTCCCTCTTCTTGAAACTCTTGACCATCTCCTCCCAACCCTGCCCAATCTCCATGCCATGGTTTCCTGGCTCCCTTAACTATAACTTCCCTGCCTGCTTTGCACACTCCTCTTCCTCTGTCTGTGCCTTTAATGTCCATAAACCTTGGGGTTCTGTCCTTGTGGTAGACAGAATAATGCTCCTCTAAAGATGTTCACATCCTAATCGCTGGAACCTGTGAGTATGTTACCTTGCATGGTTGAGGATCTGTGATGGGGAAATAATCTTGAATTATCTAGGTAGGCCCAATGTAATCTCAAAAGTCCTTATAAAAGAGAGGCAAGAAGGGTAAAGTTGGAGAAGATGATGGACAATAGAAACAGTAGTTGGTGTGATATGGGGCCATGAGCCAAGGAACGTGGGCAGCCTCTGGAAGCTGAAAAAGGCAGGGAATGGGCTCTCCCCTAGAGCCTCCAGAAGGGACACAGCTCTGCTCACACCCTGATTTTAGCCCCCTAGGATCTGTTTCAGCCTTTGGACCTCTGGTACTATAAGATAATAAATTTGTGTTGTTTTAAGCCACTAGGTTTGTGGCAGTTTGTTACAGCAGCACAGAAACCTAATGCTGTTCTCTTCTTCTCCCCTGTACATGTTCTCTTTGGGCAACTTTACCTTCATCCCTAGCTTCAATGGCCATCTATAAGTGGATATTTCTCTCTGAAGTTCAGACTGCTACATCCAACAGCTTGTTTAACATCTTTAACTGGATGTCCTGTGGGTACCCCAAACTCAATACACCCTCAGCTCAATCCCTCTCCCACTCCCCCACAACCTGTCTGTCTTGCTGTGTTCTCTGTCTCAGCCGATAGCAGCATGGTGTGCCCATTCTCCCATGTGGGGCTCCTTAGGGACTTCCTTTCCTTCTCCCCAGTGTGCAATTAATCTCCAAGTCCTGCTCTTTAGATTGCATATGCTCACCCCTCCTCTCCATTGCTTCCATCACACCCCTCTTCATCGCTTGCCTTGATTTCCACAATAGCCTTCCCTCTGGCCACCAGCCTCCATCTTTGAACTCCTAGAGTCCATCCTCCATGTGGCATTTTTCTTTTTAAACTGCAAAAATCTTAACACATCCCTCCTTTCATGGATTCCTCTGAGATAAAAGTCAAGTTGCTAAACACGGCTTACAAGGCTCTCCTCGCCTGCCTCCCACCCCTACCACCCAGCCTCACCACCACCCAGCCTCACCTCCTCTGCACCACAGCCCGTGCTTCCACTACCCCAAATGCACTCCTCTATTAGAACACGGGAGGGAAAGAGGGAGAGAGGGAAAGAGGGAGGGAGGGAAGAAGGGAAGGAGGAAGGGAGGGAGGGAAGAAGGTAGGGACGGAGGGAGGGAGGGAGGGAGGGAGGGAGGGGAAAGAAAAAAGGTTGGTTTTACTACCAATCTTTCCTTCACTCACTATGCTTCTCCAAAACCCTCATTTGACTAATCCCCAATTCAAGGGGAGTAGCAGCACCCCTCCATATAAGACACTTGCACATGTAGATATCATCCACTCTTACACATTCTCATTACTCAAGACACAAGCAGAAATGCAAAATCATGCTCCAAGATGCAAATGCATGTAATCATCATTCCCTTATAGATATGTCCACCCATAGAAACACAGAGATACAGAAGACACAGACAGATGCTGATTCAGCTGCAAGCACCTTCCCATAACTAACCTTAAAATCCTCGTACACAGACACAGCCTGAAGACACAAACCTACACACTTTTGCGGCTTAGGGAGCAGGAGAAGGGGTGGGAACAGATGGTAGAAGGATTATGGGTAAATGGGAGAAAGAAGAATGACCATGGAAGAGCCAACTGGGATATATGCATTCACCAACATTCCCTAAGCCCCAGTGACAGGCCAAACACCATGCTGCTAAACAATAAGGTTATGAAGATCCTTGGTAGTACTGATAATAACAGTAATAGCAGTCAATGATAGTGGTTGTTATATACCAGAGACTAAGTGTTGTGCTTACGCTAACTCCTTTAATCCACATGGTAATCTCATGATAGATGCTGTAATTATCCTCTATATATACATGATGTAACAAGGTGCAGGAAAGTGCACTAAAAAGTGGCAGAGCTTGGATTCCTACCCAGGCTGTCAGAGTCCAGGGTCTGTGCTGTTATACACCTTGCATATAAGACCCTGCCCAAGAGTAATTCACAGGCCACTAGGCACTCACATGCTGAAGTTGGGGATTGGATGTGTTCTTCCCCTATGAAAACAGCATGGAATAGAAGGAAGTAACAGGTCCTTGGGGGATGGACACCAGTCGTAAAGTCAGCCGGACCTGCACCCAATCCTAGCTCTGCACCCAAATCCTAGCTCTGTCGCTCACTGTGGAAACCTTAGCAAATTACTTCACCTCTCTGAGTGTCAGTTTCCTCATCTGTAAGTGAGGGTATTAACACATACTTTGCTGAGTTTTATTAGGATTAAACAGATATAGGATATAAAAGTATTGAACACAGTGCTCAGCATACAGTAAGCACTCAACAAATAAGAAATCCCTTCCCCTTGTTACTCCAAAAAATAGTTACCCTTCAGCTCCCTGAACCTAATGCTTTCCAGAAGCATTACACGAACAATTGCAAACTACAGCCCTCTGGCATGTATAGTGTTTGGCCAGCAAAGTATTTTAAAAGGCTTAGTAGCTGGGCAGGAGCCCTAATTTAGGCCACAAGACAAGCAGTTCAGCACCTAGCAGCTCTTGCAACTACCGACGGCCACCCCCAGCCCCTGAAGGCATTTCAGTTCTCAACTCTTGCATCAGCATCAAGGGGGTCTAAAACTATCTGCTTCAGATCTATGGAATCAGACTTGTCCAGGGAGGGGCCCTGTACTCTGCTGGTGAAATTCTTGCACATGCTTATGTGTGAGAGCCACTGAATTAAAGAGTACAAGAGACACTTTGTGTTTTCCAGCAAGATGCCTGGCTCGGGGGTGAATGCACTGAGCCACGATGCTGCCAGGTTTGGATGCTTCTTTTATAGGAGACAGGAAATAAACAAAGGCTATCTTTCTGTTCCTAGAAAGAAGGAGCCCTCTTAAAATAGAGTTTCCAGGAACTTTTCCAGGAGAAGTCACTGGGTCTTCCTTGTCCAGATTTCAGAAGCCAGAAAAGCTAGGCACAGCAGGGTTAACTCTACCAGGCCTGGGCCTTGAGAGAAAAGGTGGATCTGAGGCTGAAGAGAGCAGTTCCTGGAGGACAGAACCCCTGGCTGGAGTGGCAGAGTCAGGAGGCAAACAGTCCTCTTCAACCCCTCCTCAGGAGCCAGGGACCGACCGAGGGCAGCAGCACAGCCCAAGGCCTGAGGGAGCAGAGCCAAGGGGCAAACGAGGGTCCACCAGGCCTAGTAGGACGTAGGTATTTATGCTGCACAAGAACAAAGCTTTGAGTCAGGCCTGGGGCAAGTCTTGCACACTGACCCAGTATGCAACCAAAAGTGACCTTAGAATAATTTCCTCAGAAAAGTAATTATGCCAGAGCTAAAGCTCAGATAGCAACCAAAGACTCCAACATCAGACTCAGCATTTTCCCTCAACCTAGAGTTAGGATGATGTGACTATCCTCCCCAGCCAACTTGGAGCCCCTGCAGCCTCAGCCACCCTGAGCCTGGTCAGTGAACACAGGCAACAAAGGTGCTGTGGGTCAATTGACAATTCAGCCTCGGGTCTGGCTTGCAGGGTCCAGTCCTGGCATCGTGCCCTTCACTCTTGCTCCCACCTTGAACTGCATGTCTGGGAAATGAGCTCCTAACTCCTTTGTGCCCAAATCTCTGAGCCCAGCTTATGCTACCTCTGCCCCCATCCTTAAATGAAGGACTATTCCTGAGTCCCTTGCCTGAATTTAGAGTCCTGCTCTCAGCAAGCCAGTATCCTTTAGAAACACTTCCGACCCCCAGTGCTCAGGCCTCCCACCATCGTCTGTGTCTGGTCTTGGCACTGTAAGGAGAGTGCCCCATCAGCCCCATCCAGCCCTCTGTGCTCTACCATGTCACATCTCTAGCTTTGTTCCAAAACGTTACCTTCAACAGAGAAAAAAATAATTAGCACATTTATTGCGCCTCTACTTGTACTTCTTTGCTCTCAGCTATTCTTTTTATTTTATTTTTGGCATAAGAAAAAACTTGTGTCTTTGTTATACCTACCAGCAAATAAAATAAAATAAATACCAGCCAGATATCTCACCTACAGAAAGCAATACTCAGCTAGAATTCACAGATACCTTTTCTGATCATAAAGCTTAATTAACAAGTTGTGGAAGCCCTAACCAGAGCCATCAGGAAAGAGAAAGAAATAAAGGGCATCCAAATAGGAAAAGAAGAAGTCAATTTGTCTTTACTGATACATGATTCTATACCTAGAAAATCCTAAAGATTCTGCCAAAAGGCTCCTGGAACTGCTAAACAAGTGTAGGAAACTTTCAGGATACAAAATCAATGTATAAAAATCCATGTCATTTCTAGACACCAATAACGTTCAAGCTGAGAGCCAAATCAAGAACACAATCCCATTTACAATAGCTGCAAAAATAAAATTTAAAAAAATCTAGGAATACATCTAACAAAGGAGATGAAAGATCTCTACAAGGAGAACTATAAAACACTGCTGAAAGAAATCATAGATGACACAAACAAATGGAAAAACATTACATGCTCATGAACTGGAAGAATCAATATTGTTAAAATGGCCATACTTCCTAAAGCAATCTATAGATTCAATGCTATTCCTATCAAGGCACCAAAGTCATTTTTCACAGAACTAGAAAAAAACTATTATTCATATGGAACAAAAACAAAGTCTGAATAGCCAAAGCAATCCTAAGCAAAAGAACAAAGCCAGAGGCATCACATTACCTGACTTTAAACTATATTATAAGCCTAGAGCAACCAAAACAGCATGGTACTAGTACAAAATCAGACACATAGACCAAGGGAACAGAATAGAGAAACCAGAAATAGAGCCACACACCTACAACCATCTGATCTTTGACAAAGTCAACAAAAATAAGCAATGGGAAAAGGATTCCTGGTTCAATAAGTGGTGCTGCAATAGCTGGCTAGCCATAGGCAGAAAAATAAAACTGGACCCCTACCTTTCACCATATACAAAAAATTACCTCAATATAGATGAAAGATTTAAATGTAAGACTTCAAATTATGAAAATTCTAGAAGAAAACCCAGAAAACACCATTCTGGACATCGGCCTTGGGAAAGAATTTATGACTAAGTCCTCAAAAGCAATTGCTACAAAAACAAATATTCACAAGTGGGACCTAATTAAACTAAAAAGCTTCTGCACAGCAAAAGAAACTATCAACGGTGTAAACAACCTACAGAATGGAAGAATATTCGCAAACTATGCATCCAACAAAGATCTAATATCCAAAATCTATAAGGAGCTTAATTCATCGAGCAAAAAATAAATAATCCCATTTAAAAATAGGCAAAAAACATAAACAGACACTTCTCAAAAAGAGACATACAAGTAGTCAACAAACAAACATGAAAAAATGCTCCACATTACTCATCATCAGAGAAATGCAAATCAAAACCACAATGAGATACTATCTCACACCACTCAGAAAGGCCATTATTAAAAAGTCAAAAAGCAACAGATGCTGGAGAGGCTGCAGAGAAAAGGGACACTATTGGTGGCAATATAAATTAGTTCAGCCACTGTGGAAAGCAGCTTGAAGATTTCTCAAAGAACTTAAAAGAGAGCTACCATTTGACATAGCAATCCCATTACTGGGTATACATCCAAATGAAAATAAACTGTTCAGCTAGGGATGGTGGCTCACGCCTGTAATCCCAGCACTTTGGGAGGCCAAGGCGGGTAGATCACGAGATCAGGAGATCGAGACCATCCTGGCTAACACGGTGAAACCCCGTCTCTACTAAAAATATAAAAAATCAGCCGGGCATGGTGGCAGACACCTGTAGTCCTAGCTACTTGGGAGGCTGAGGCAGGAGAATGGCATGAACCTGGGAGGCAGAGCTTGCAGTGAGCAGAGAATGCACCACTGCACTCCAGCCTGGGTAACAGAGTGAGACTCTGTCTCAAAAAAAAAAGAAAAGAAAAAGAAAAGAGAAAATAAATTCTTCTACCAAAATATACATGCACTCATCTGTTCCTCACAGCACTATTCAAAATAGCAAGACATGGAATCAGCCCAGGTGCCCAACAGCAGTGGACTGAATGAAGTAAATGTGGTACATATGTGCCATGGAATACTATGCAGCCATGAAAAGAATGAAATCATGTCTTTTGCAGCAACATGGATACAGCTGGGGGCCATTATTGTAAGCAAATTAATGTAGGAATAGAAAATCAAACACTGCATGTTCTCACTTACAAGTAGATGCTAAACATTGGGTACTCCTGGACATAAGGATGGCAACAATAGACATTGGAGGCAGGGTAGAATAATTACTGGATACTATGCTCAGTAACTGGGTGACAGGATCAATCATACCCCAAACCTTAGAATCACACAATACGCCCAGGTAACAAACCTGCACATGTACCCCCTGAATCTAAAATAGAAGTTGAAATTATTTTTTTAAGTTACCTAGAGAATTAGAATATAAACATCAACACAATTAGTGAACTTATAAGTACTGTATACACAAAGGGAATCCCCAATTTCATACATTCAGCTTTTTTTAATCAGTCTAACTTTTCTTTAATACTTTATGCACTGAAACCCATAAAGTTTAAACCATGGCTCATATGTTAAAATTGGGCATTAATTCATCAGGTGTTGAACGAACATTGCAAGTTCCCTCATGAAAGTTCTGCTTCCTGGCCAGGTTTCATTCATTCCTTCCCTCAACAACTGTTTCTTGAGGGCCAGCTATGTGTTAGGCACTGTGGGTGAAACATGGCACCTGAACTCATGGAGTTGACAATATATGTGGGGAGACAGGCAATAAATAGGAAAGCAAACAAATCATAATGTACTGTATAATTTAAGCTATGGATGAAAGAATCAGGGTACTATAATAAAAAATAAATGAGGAACATACCAGTAGCAATGGGCATACCTGGCACCCAGATCTCGGTTTCTAAGGCCATTCAATAAAAGGAACCAGGGTTCCTTGGAGAAATGACTGATTCCAAGACTGGCACAGGAAAAACACAAGATGATTCTGGAGTATGTTGTACTGCCAGAAAGTAAGAAGATGAAAAAAAAAAATTGATGGGGCAAGGTCAAAGAAATGCAGGAACCATCTGGAAGAGTTACCAAAGGCCAAGGTTGGAACAACTGGAGCAACAAAATAAGCAAGGTAGTACTGAATTACAACCTAAAGTATAAAATAAATATTCATGAGTTGATACTGATATGAATAAATGATTGAATATATTAATAAATGGAGAAGAAATAAATTTCTTATGCAGAAAAATACCAAACAATTTATATAGATACTGCATCCTAAAGGAGGGAAAGTATAACTCCCAACTCCTTAGGGTGGGCTGTGTCTAGTGACTTCCTTCCAAAGAGTACAGCAGGAAAAGAAGGAAAAATAAATAACTTCACAGTAGAAAAATCTGACAAACACTACCTCATTCAGGTGATCAAAATCAACGTCAACATTCATAAATCACATTTATAGCAGGCACCCTTGATACAGTGAGATGAAAATGGCACTTCGCCTCTGTGGTCTTCCTCTCAAATACCCATAACTCAGTCTAATTATGAGAAAAACATCAGACAAGTTCCAGTAGAGGAGCGTCCGACAATATCCCTGACCAGTACTCCTCAAAACCATCAAAGTCACCAAAAACAAATTCTGAGAAACTGTCAAAGCCAAGAGGAACCCAAGGATATATGAGAAATAAATCTAATATGGAGTCCTGGATGGGATCCTGGAACAGAAAAAGGACATCTGGTAAAAACTAAGCAAATCTGAATAAACTATGAACTTTCATTAATACTGATATATCAACATTGGCTCATCAATGGAAAGAAATGCACCACACTAATGTAAGATTTTAATAATAGGAGGAACTATGGGCAGGATCTACAAGAACTCTCTGTACTATCTGCTCAGTTTTTCTGTAAATATAAAACTGTTCTAAAAAATAAAATCTGTTAGTAAAAACAAGTATATAAATGGAGAGATGAGTTTAATTTAAACAGGGTGTGCTAAGAAAGCTTCACTGAGGAGTTAACTTTAAGCCTGCACTTGAAGGTCTGGGTCCTGTAAGGAGAGGAGAAAGAATGTTCAAAGCTTCAGAAACAGTTTATGCAAAGGCCCCGCGGCAGGAAGGACCTTGGCAGATCTGAGGAACGGAGAGAATGTCCAGATGACTGAAGTGCCATGAACAAGAGGTGGAGTAGAGGAAAATAAGACTGAGGGGGTATGCAAGAGCCAGACCACTCAAGGCCTTGATGCTACAGCAAGAAGAACCTCTGGCAGGGCACAGTGGCTCATGCCTGCAATCCCAGCACTTTGGGAGGCTGAGGTGGGCAGATGACCTGAGGTCAAGAATTCGCGACCAGCCTGGCCAACATGGTGAAACTCCATCTCTACTAAAAATACAAAAATTAACTGGGTGTGATGGCAGCTACCTGTAATCCCAGCTACTTGGGAGGCTGAGGCAGGAGAATCGCTTGAACCCAAAAGGCAGAGGTTGCAGTGAGCCAAGATCACACCACTGCTCTCCAACCTGGGCAACAAGAGTGAGACTCTGTCTAAAAAAAAAAAAAGAACCTCCTTCTAAGTTCACCAAGATGTAACAGGAGTTTAGCTTCTCAGTACAGCCATCTTATTTAGCAGAGCAATGTTTGTGCAACTATGGAAATTACAATCATTCATTTCATAAAAGCAAATGGGGGCTCAAGTGTGGCAGCTCATCCTTGTAATCCCAGCACTTCGGGAGGCCAAGGCAGACGATCACTTGACCCCAGAAGTTCAAGACCAGCCTGGCCAACATGGCAAAACCTTGTCTCTACAAAAAATTAGGCAGGCATGGTGGCATGTACCTGTAGTCCCAGCTACTCAGGAGATGAGGTGGGAAGATCTCTTGAGCCCAGAAAGTTGAGGCTGCTGTGAGCCGTGATTATGTCACTGAACTCCAGCTTGGGTGACAGCGAGACTCTGCCTAAAAAAATTTTTTTAAGTGAATGGGAAATGAAATACTGAAGATAAAAATTGGAAGTCTCGTAAACACATTTAAGCAAAGATGGAAACCATTAGGCAGGCTGAAAATGTAAAAAGGTGAAACCAAACTCATCTTCGCATATTCATTGTATTTCAGTTGACTATGTGATTAATGGCGAAAGAAAAGAATAAAACTTAAAAATATCTTTAAAATGTTGAGGTGATTTCATTGAAGATTATGTCTGAAAGATACAGTTTAACTTTGGTGTTCATAATTTTTTATATCTCTGAGAAAAAAAAAACCCTCCGGAAAACATGTAAGTCATTTTTGTACATGATTTTAGGAATAAAAAGGAAGTGGGGAACAACTTTTATACTTTCAACCTATAAGTCTTATCTTTAACAGCTTGACTAAATTTTGAAACAGGTTTTTTTTCAGTGCCTTCCCTACTGCTTCCCAAGTCCAGCATTAAGTCCACATTCACCTCCCAAAACATGAGATGATTAAACTCCCCATCCATACCCACACACACCTCCACCCCCACCCTTAGAAGGCAAGGTCCTGGGATGAACCCACCTGGGTCATATTCTCTCTTCTGGGGTCTTGTTTCCCCAGACCTTTCAAAGGAACTGGCAATAGAATCTGTTAAACTAATTCTCCATAAGGACCCATATGGCTCTCCCTTAAAATTTTGAATTTTAAAAGAGATCTCGTGAAAATAAGAGCACCTTAAGCCAAGAAACAAATCTTTACTAACATACATTTTAGGAGTTCTGCCAATCTGGTGGGAGATATATTTTGTAGAATGGAAACTCATAGCAACCCCCTTCCATCATACAACATGGACAACTAAATACTGTGTCATCTCAGAAGTTCCATTTTATTATTAATAACTTCAGTGTATTTTCTCTATTTCCATATCCTTCAAACAATTTTTTTCATTGATACATAATAATTGTACATATTTATGTGGTACCTGTGATATTTGATATATGCATACAATGTGTATGATCACATGAGAGTATTTAGGATATCTATCACCTCTAACAATTATTATTTCCTTGTATTGGAAATATTCAAAATCTTCTATTCTGTTTTGAAATATACAATAAATTATGGTTAACTATAGTCACCCTATTATATTTTCAAACACTAGAACTTAGCCAGCCTCTCTTCATGCCCCACACATACCCTTCCCAGTCTCTGGTAACTATCATTCTACTCTCAACCTCCATCAGATCAACTTTTTTAGCTCTCACATATGAGAACATGTGATATTTGTCTTCCTGTGGCTGGCTTATTTTGCTTAATATAATGACCTTCAGTTCCATCAATATTGCTGAAAATGACAGGATTTCATTTTCTTTGATGGCTGAATAGTATTTCATTGCATATATATGCCACATTTTCTTTATCCATTCATCTGTTGATGGACACTTCAGTTGATTCTGTATCTTGGCTATTGTGAACAGTGCTGCAATACACATAGGGATGCAGGTATCCCTTTGATATACTGATTTCTTTTCTTTTGAACAAATACCCACTAGTTGGATTGCTGGATCATATAGTAGTTCTATTTTAAGTTTTTTAAAAACCTCCATACTGTTTTCCATAATGACTACATTAATTTACATTCTCACCAACAGCATATAAGAATTCCCTTTTCTCCACATCCCCCACACCCAGCATTTGGTTGTTGTTTTTTTTTTTCTTTTTCATGATAGCCATTCTAACTGGGGTGAGACGATATTTCACCGTGGCTTTGATTTGCATTTCCCTGATGATTAGTGGTGTTGAGCATATTTTCATATACATGTTGACCATTTATTTGTATGTCTTCTTTTGAGAAATGTGTATTCCCATCCTTTGCCCGCTTTTTGTTTTTTTAGAGATGGGTCTCACTCTGTCACCAAGGCTGGAGTACAGTGGTGCAATTATAACTCATTGCAGCCTTGAACTCCTAGGCTCAAGCAATCCTCTCGCCTCAGCCTCCCAAGTAGCTGGGATTATATTCATCAGTCACTGTGCCCTGCTTGCCCACTTTTTAATGGAATTGGGCTTTTTGTTTTGTTTTGTTTTTCTGTTGAGTTGTTTGAATTCCTTATATATTCTGGATATTAATCCCTTGCTGATTAATTGTTTGCAATTCTTTTCTCCCATTCTACAGGTTGTCTCTTCACAGCATTGTTTCCTTTTCTGTGCAGAAGCTTTTTAGTTTAATATAGTTCTATCAGTCTATTTTCAGTTTTGTTTTGTTGCATATGCTTTTGAAGTCTTAGCCATAAAATCTTTGCCTGGACCAATGTCCTGAAGCATTTCCCCTATGTTTTCATCTAGTAGTTTTATAGTTTTAGCCTTATGTCTTTAATCCATTTTCAGTTGATTTTTGTATATGGTGAGACATAGGGGTCCTGTTTCATTCTTCTGCATGTGTCTATCCAATTTTCCCAACACCATTTATTGAAGAGCAAGTCCTTTCCCCAATGTAGGTTCTTGTCAACTTTGTTGAAGATCAATTGGCTGTAAATATGTGGCTTTATTTCTGAGTTCTCTGTTCTGTTACATTGGTCTATATATCTGTTTTTATACCAACACCAAGCAGTTTTGGTTACTATAGTTTTGTAGTATATTTTGAAGAGGGGTAGTATGAAGCCTCCAGCTTTGGTTCTTTTTGCTCAGTATTGCTTTAGCGATTTGGGGTCTTTTGTGGTTCCATATGAATTCTAGGACATCTCCTTTTTCATTTCTGATTTTATTTATGTGGGTCTTCTCTTCCTTTTCCTTGGTTAGTCTAGGTAGCAGTTTATCAATTTTATTTATCTTTTCAAAAAAAAAAAACTTTTCATTTCACTGATCCTTTGTATTTTTTTAGTCTCTCTTTCACTTAGGTATTTATTTCCTTTTACTAATTTGGGGTTTGGTTTATTCCTGCTTTTCTAGTTTCCTGAGGTGCATCATTAGGTTATTTGAAATCATTCCACTTTTTTGATATAGGCATTTATTGCTATGAGCTTCCCTCTTAGAACAGCTTTTGCTGTAACCCATAGGTTTGGGTATGCTATGTTTCAATTTTCATTTGTTTCAAGATTTTTTTTAACTTCCTTATTAATGTCTTCACTAGTCCAATGGTTGTTCAGGGACATGCTGTTTAGTTTCCATACGTTTGTACAGTTTCTAAAGTTCCTCTTGTTATTGATTTCTACTTTTATTCCATGGTGATCTGAGAAGATACTTGATATGATTTTGAGTTTTTAAAATTTATTGAGACTTGGTTTGTGGCCTAAAATACAGCCTATACTGAAGAATGCTCTATGTATGGTGAGAAGAATGTGTATTCAGCAGCTATTGGATAAAATGTTCTATAAATGTCTGTTACATCTATTTGGTCTAAAGTCCAATTTAAGTCCAATGTTTTCTTGTTGATTTTCTGTCTAGATGATCTATCCAATGCTGAGAGTGTGGTGTTCAAGTCTCCTACTGCGATTGTATTGAGGCCTCTCTCTCCCTTTAAATTTAATAATATTTGCTTTATATATTTGGGTGCACCAGTGTTGAGTATATATATATTTAAACTTGTTATATCCTCTTGCTGAATTGATCTCTTCATTATTATATAATGACCTTCTTTGTCTCTTTTTCACATTTTGACCTAAAGTCTGTTTTATCTTATGTAAGTATAACTACTACTCTTGCTTTTAATTTCTGTTTGCATGTGTATTAGTCCATTTTCATGCTGCTGATAAGGACATACCTGAGACTGGCAATTTACAAAAGAAAGAGGTTTACTGGACTTACAGTTCCACATGGCTGGGCAGGCCTCACAATCACAGCGGAAGGCAAGAAGGAGCAAGTCACATCTTACGTGGATGCCAGCAGGCAAAAAGAGAGCTTGTGCACAGAAATTCCCGTTTTTAAAACCATCAGATCTCATGAGACCCATTCACTATCACAAGAACAGCATGGGAAAGACCTGATCCCATGATTCAGTCATCTCCCACTGGGTCCCTCCCACAATACATGGGACTTATGGAGTTACAAGATGAGATTTGGGTGGGGACACAGAACCAAACCATATCAGCATGGAATATCTTTTTCCATCCCTCCACTTTTAGTGTATATGTGTCTTTACAGGTGAAGTGAGTTTCTTGTAAGCAGCATATACTTATGTCATTTTTTAAATCCATTCAGTCAGCGTGTATCTTCTAAGTGAGACATTTAATTCGTTCACAAAGTTATTATTGATAGGTGAGTACTGTCATTATTGTTCATTGTTTTCTGGTTGTTTTGTATATTCTTTGTTCCTTTCTTTCTCTCTTCTTGTTTATCATTGCAGTTTGGTGGTTTTTTGCATTGGTAACATTTGACTCCTTTCTGTTTCCCATTTATGTGTCTGCTCTACCACCTGCTTTCATACTTTTGTGTGTTTGCATGATGGTAGATATTGTTCTTTCATTTCCAGATGTAAGACTCCCTTAAGCAGTTCTTGTAAGGTCAGTCTAGTGGTGATGAATTTCCTCAGTTTTTGCTTATCTGGGAAAGACTTTATTTCTCCTTAATTTTTGAAAGTTAACTCTACTAGATTTAGTATTCTTAGCTGATGGCTTTTCTTTTTTTTCCCCCTTTCTGCACATTGTTGTGTTGGGTTTTTATGTTGTTGTTGTTTTATTTCATTTTGTTTTATTCAAGTCAGTCTCACTCTGTTGCCTAGGCTGAAGTGCAGTGGCATGATCATAGCTCACTGCAGCCTCAAACTTTTAGGTTCAAGTGATCCTCCCACCTCAGCCTCCCAAGTAGCTGGGACTACAGGCATGCACCACCATGTCCACCTAATGTTTTTACTTTTTGTACAAATGGGGTCTTGTTATATTACCCTGAATAGTCTCAAACTCCTGCCCTTAAACAATCCTCCCACCTCAGCCTCTCAAAACACTAGGATTATAGGCATGAGCCATTACATCTACCTCTTTCAACATTTTGAATATGTCATCCATTCTCTCTTGGCCTCTAAGGTTTCTGTTGAGAAATCTTTTGTTAGTCTGATGGGAACTCTCTCACATGTAACTTAATACTTTCCTCTTGCTATTTTTCAGAATTCTTTGTCTTTGACTTTTAGCAGTTTGACCACAATGTGCCTTGGAGAAGATCTTCTTGGGTTGAATCTATTTGAGAATTTTTGAATTTCCATGTACCTGGTTGTCTACATCTCTTGCAAGACTTGGAAAGTTTTCAGCTATCATTTTGTTAAATGGGTTTTCTATGCCTTTGCCTATCTCTTCTCTGAAACTTTTAAAATTCAAATATTTGGTTACTTTATGACATGCTGTACGGAATGTAGGCTTCCTTTATTCTTTTATTTTTATTTTTTTTAAGTCTGACTGGGTTATTTCAAAAGAACTGTCTTCATGAACAGAAAATCTTTATTCGGCTTGATTTAATCTATTATCAAAGCTCTCAATTGTATTTTTTATCTCATTCATTGAATTATTTAGTTATGGGATGTCTGTTTGGTTTTTTATGGTAAGTATATCTTTGTTGAATTTCTCATTCAGATCATGAATTGTTTTCCTGATTTCTTTGTATTGTTTTTCTGTGTGCTCGTGTATCTTATTGAGTTTCTTTAATGTCATTATTTTGAATTCTTTTTCAGGCATTTCTTAGTTTTTCTTTGCATTAGAATCTGTTGCTGAACAATTATTGTATTCTTTTATAGGTGTCATATCTTTTTGCTTTTTCATGTTTCTTGTGTCCTTACATTAATATCTGCACATCTAGTGTAACAGCTGCTTCTTCCAATCAATTTTATGAATTGGCTTTCATAGGGAAATATTTTTTCTATAGATATATCTATAATGTTATTTGGGTAGGATACTTTGGCTTTGATTTTGGGTGGGTGCAGTAGTGTAGGGTCTGTATGATTTCTTTAGCTATAATCAGCATTGGAGGTGTCCAGAATTCCTCAGTGGTTTAGGCTGCAGTTGTTAGTGGGGGCTATGGCAAGTCTCTGGGGGAGACAGGGATGCCAGGAAGACTGGTCATCTGACACCAGTGGTGGTGGCAGTGAACTGAAATTGTCAGTCCTTGGATCCCCAGGTGGCGTATGCAGGCACTGGTGGTAGCAAGTTCAGGCAAGTGGATCCTTGGGCCTCCAGGCAGCTTGCTTGGGTGCCTATAGTGGCAATGGTGGCTTGGGTGTGTAGGAGGGTCATCAGGCCCCTAGGTAGCATGCATGGTATTGGTGGTGGTAGTAGCTTTAGCCAGCCAACCCTCAGGCCCCCAAGTGGCACATGTGGGCACCAGCAGTGGCAGTGGCAGGCTGGGCAGACCAGTCCCCAGGCACGTGCAGGTGGGTATCAGAGGCTATTTCCAGACCCTATCACCAAGCCATATTACATTTTGTTTTTAAGGAAAAATTCAAATATTAACTTTGCCACTGCCAGAAACTCCTAATAAATACATTGCTAATGTTGATTAAAGCGTAACATGTTTACTTTCATAGTTTTAAATGTATTCATTAAACAAATATTTATTATGTGCCAGCACTGATCTGAAAGCTTGGAATATAATGATGATCAAATCAGACAAGGTTCCCAGTCTTGAAAAGCTTATTTTCTAGTTAAATTTAGTTACAGCCAAAAATCCAACCGAAAATGCTAGTGTGCCCTTAGAAGCCCAATAGGAACTTATGACTTATGACCTGCCGAACAAAGATAGGGAAAGGAAGGAGAAATTAATAGTCTTCTTTTCTCGAGCAGAGAACACAGAATCCACAGTGAGTTTCAGAGTGAAGGAAATCCTCAGCCTCAGCACTCAAAACAAAGGCCTAGGGCTATGAATAAAGGTTCAAAGTCTATGGTGAGAAAGAAAGAGGAGTGAAATTATATAAAAGCAAATGTTGGGGCAAATGAGTGCTTGTTCAAACAGAACTGCATACTCATGACCATATTAACATGGTAACAATACTAAATGCTGGTAAAGCTGCAAAACAACTGCAACTTTCTTATGTTGTTGGTGGGTATATAAAACAGTTCAACCACTTTTGAGGACTGCCAGTTTCTTATAAAGCTAAAACATGCACTTACCAAATAATCCCACTTATAGGAATTTACCCAAGAGAAATGAAAATCTGTCCACAAAAAGACTTGTACAAAAATGTTCATAGCAAATGTATTCAAAATAGCCCAAAACTAGAAACTACGCAAATGTCCATCAACAAGATTGCAGATAAACAAACTGTGAGATATTCATACCATGAGGATACTACTCAGCAATAAAAATAAACAGAACAAGGTGAATCTCAAAACCCTGTGATACGTAAAAGAAGCCAGTCAGACAAAGAACACGTAGTGTATGTTTTCAATTGTATGTAACCATAAGTGGGCAAAACTAATCTGTACTGAAAGAAGTCAGATTTGTGATTGGTTGGGGCTGGGAGGCGGTAGAGAATTGATGAGAGAATATATGGGCTGATCACATTCTGCATCCTGTTTTGGGTGATAGTTATACTCAGCTGGCAACACATATGAAACAGAACACTTAAGATCTGGACATTTTATTGTATGTTAATGAAGACTAAATTCTAAAATAAATTAAGCTGCTTAGTATAAGATTACCAATAAAGAGCACACAAAAATACCAGAAAACAACTGAGTTGAGAGAGCTGCTCTCTTTTAAGAATATACAAAGTTTTGGTGGCTACCCTTAGCATTCTAGGTCAGTAATATCAGGTTGGGTAGACTGGTCTAAGAGAGTTTTGCAGCAAATGCCTTCTGAGATTCAGAAACAACTTGGTCACAAATAATCTTTTAGAAAATAGCTCTCTTGTAAAAAAGCAGATTTACTGAGAGTCTACCAGGGCCAGGCAAGGAACTGAGTGCCTGGGAATTCAACCCTAAAACTGATGAGTTCCTGTTCTAACGGGGAATGAAATGGCAGCAGTGGGAGAGGGTCAGCTATAAAATAAACAAAAAAGTTAATTAGATAATTTCAGATGCTGACTGATCACATACTCAGTACTTAAAAGGTCGTCTTGCTTTTAGGTTTTTCTAATTAAGGTGTGAAGTTAGAATGCAGAATGGTATTCTGCACTAAAAAGCATGCATGGGCTATGGTGATAGAGCATTTAGTTAATTGCTTAGTATAATTCCTGGAATATATCAAGCTTTCAATAAGTCTCAGTTATTGTTATTATTATTATCATTATTATTTGCCTCCTCTCCCTCCTCTCTTATAAGAAAAACATAAACTTTGAGAATATATGTGCAATTAAAGATATGAACAAAAATATTCATAAAAGTTTCATTCATAATAGCCAAAACTGGAAACTACCCAAACAGTAGAATGGATAAATAAATTGTGGTATAGTCGTATAATGGAATAGCTCCTTGCAATAAAAAGAACAAACTGCTGCTACACAGCAATTAACTACTTGGATGACTCTCACGACATAATATTGAGTGAAAGAAGGCAGACATAAAAGATCACATCTTATACAATTACATTTATCTTGAGGACTAAGCACTGATTTTTCTTATCTTGCCCAAATTCCTATCTAAGGAGTCTGGGAGTCATGCCCTACAAACCATAAATTCTCATCAGATGGGTTTTATTTAACCATATATGGTGACTTACTTTCCAATGTGACTTGCATAATGTTATGTGACAAAGAAGAAAATCTAAATATTTTACCCTAAAACATGTTTCTTTGCCATATTTTGAAAAGACCCTGCAAAGCCGTTCTTAGTGGGGGAAAATTTGCATCTTTAAAGAATCTCTATTAATATAGCTAAATCTTTTTCTTTCAGGCCCTCCAAATCCTAAAGAAATTAACTGAGAGTCTAGCACCTTTTAAAGGCATGAGTAGGAATCTGAATAGGAAACATCTGTCATCTATTGTCTTTAAGGGTAGCCACTATGAGACTTGAAACTTCAAAAGAACCTTGGTGTCCATAATCTTTTGTCTTAATCTGAACATTTCCTTTCTATTGATCCCAAGTCTTTAGAAAACCTCAACAAATTGTCAACTGGAAAACAATTATAGCCTGGAAGCCACCCCGCCCCCTACCCTTTGAATTATCCCGCCTTTCTGGATCAAACCAATGTATTTCTCAAACGTATTTGATTGATGTCCCATGTCTCCCTAAAATGTAAGAAATAAGTTGCACCTTAACCACCCCGGGCACATGTTCTCAGGACCTCCTGAGGGCTATGTCATGGGCCAAGGTCACTCATATTTGGCTCAGAATAAATCTCTTCAAATAATTTTAAGAGTTTGACTCTCTTCATCAACAATATGAAGTTCAAGAATAGGCAAAACCAACCTCTGATAATAGAAGTCAGAGAGTGTTTATATTTATTTGGCAGGAGTTTTTGACTAGAAGGATCCATAAGGGAATGCCCTTGAGTGTTAGAAGCATTTCTTTATCTTGATCTGAGTGCTGGTGACATGGGTGTATACATGTGTAAAGATTAATTGAGCTGTTCACTACAGAGCTGAGCACTTTCCTGTATGTAGCTTATACCTCAATTTAAAAATTTGTAAAGAATATAAGTGCAACTAAGCAAAATAAGAAGTACCTATGGGAATATGAATATTTCTTATATAATATCTCAGATATTTTCAGCTACTGGTGGCTGCAGTAAATGAGAATGCTGGACCTCCTCTATCATAAATAGTTCATTCATTCAATCCACATTTCCTGAGCATCTCTCAGCTGCCAGGACCATGCCAGCTCCCCAAGACACATGAATGAACATGACAACACAATCTCTACCCTCAAGAGCATCCCTGAAATGGGCAGTCAGCCATGTAACCCACTATCTTGGGGCAACTGGTGGCAGCTTCTCTAAATGTGACCACAGGGTCTTGCAAGATTTCACTGACTTCTATAAGAGAAACCTTAGACTCTAATTTTTAATTTAGTAACTGAAACATCATGTATGGTAATCCATTTCTTCTGAGGAGTAATATGGGTAATATGTCTCCAATCATGGTGTTTAATTACAATTGACATTTCTAGGTCTTTCTTGGTGGTGATGACAACATCCTTCTGGAAGGCTCCTTATTTCTGACAACAGCAGAGGAGAAGAGGCTAATTTTAGAGAACGTGGCCTGGCTTCTACCCTCCAGAGGAACATCCAACAGATGACTCTTTGTTCTCTCAGCAGGGGAAGTGATGTGGGAATCAGGAAACAATGTCTGACTTCAGCTCCTGCCTACCACCCTCATCATGGGCCCCGGAATTCTGCCCTCCAGATGGCTCAAGAGTTAACCCCATGCAGTATTAATGTATGAAACATGACAAACTGTGCTTTGTTCCCAGCATGAATTAACAATTTGTTTAACATATTTTGGAGCTTTTTTTTTTTTCCAAGGATGCAAGTTAATTGATTTTGCAGCCAAAATAGCCTGATGTGCTTGTTCACTGTAGAGAAGCATTTTTACAATGCTGAATGGCAAAAATTAGGACACATAAGGTGCCCAGGGGCTGTTCTGCCTTGCCAAATAAGGCTGAAGACCAAAGAAGTTTGATAACTCCTTAACTATAAAGAAACATTCAACCTCTGGAGAGAATAAGAAAGCAAGAGAAAAGGGACTTGGGAAGGCCAACAATTCCTCCTAAGGCCAAGCAAGCAATTATTCCTGACTTAATACTGACAAGACCAAAAAGGAGGCCCAATGGAACTGTATTCAGGTTCCAGATATGACCCGTAGGAAGGGTGACCAGTTGTCCCAGTTTGCCTGGGATAGTACCAGTTTACACCTGTTATAAATATTAATAGTGTCCCCTTTTATGCTCAAGAGTGTCCAAGTTTGTCTCAAACTTAACTTCTATGCTCACCTTATCTGTAAGGGGACAATAACTTATACAATCACCTTATCAATAAAGGAAGCAATAGCCAGTGAACTGGAATTCACACAGCCTTTAGGAAAAGGGGACCAGATCCTCTTATACCCTGTGGTTCGCTTTTGGGCCTGCTCAGAGAAGTGCGGATCCCACAGCCAACAGACTCTGAGAGGTAATATGGTGCAAAGGAACTGAACCTAAAACGTGAAATGCTTGTTCTACCAGCACGAAAGACCTCACAGATAAAGAAGATTAGAAAACTTCTAAAGAAGCAAAGACCTCTCAGGGAGGCTAAAAGGGTTGACCAGAAAGGGGAGAGGAGGCTGTACCCCACACTGCTTGTGTTAGTTCCCTAGGGCTGCCATAACAAACTTCCACAAACTGGGTGGCTACAAACAACAGAAATCTACTCTCACAGTTCTGGAGGCCAGAAGCCCAAATCAAGGTGTCTGCAGAATTGACTCCTTCCAGAGGCTGTAGGGGAGAAACTATTCCATGCCTTTCTCCAGTTTCCGGTGATCCACCAGTAATATTTGGTGCTCCAACATCCCAATCTCTGCCTACATATTCACGGGGCCCTCCCCTCTGTGTGTCTCTGTACCTCTGTGGCCTCTCTTCTTCTTATTGGGACACCTGTCTTGGATTTAGGGCTCACCCCAAATCCAAGATGATCTCATCATGAAATCTTTAATTACATCTGCAAAGACTCTTTTACCAAGCAAGAGCACCTTCACAGGTTCTAGGGGTTAGGACGTGAACATAACTTTTTAGACATTCAGCCCACTATAAATGTGTACAAAACAGTTCCCAGGTGAGTCAAAGTTTACCAAATATTCTTTTTTAAAAACTCAAAAGGTCTATCCAAGCTAAATTTGGAGTAAGAAGAAGAAAAAGAGCTCGATCCCTTGCAGGAGAAAGGGGCTAAGTGAACCAAATGCCCAAGAGGTGGGAACACTATTTTATGGCCACTGTGTCCAAGAAGGAACAGCTGGACTGTTGGTCATGCCCACCTCTCACCTGCAAGGCTTTCCCTGGTATTCACTGCTGATGGCCTGGGAAGGTCAGCTATACACAGGGTCACACAGCTGAACGTGCTAGAGCTGCATCTGATGCAAATCCGCCTGACCCTACAGCCTCCACACTTTCCAACTTTTGGTCACCAAAAGCATCAGCTGCCCACTCCTCAACACACACACACACACACACACACTGAAAAGATACCAAAGACGAGATGGGTAGCTTCAGTCTCAAAACTCCCCCAGGGTTTTTCTAGACTAAGGTCTCGCATGTGATTTTAACACCAAACACCATTTCAACTTAGCCCGTCCATCAAGTGCCCACGAATATAAACAAGACATAAAACAATAGAAAACTGAATTTAAAATTACCGTGTCATTATCTTCCAGGCATGTCATTCCCCTGACCAAAAAGCATCACTGATGGTCCATTGCTAAAGCAGTGTTTTCCCTGTGGTTTTTCGTTTACTAAGCGGGAACAAGGTGCAGAGTATCGGGCAAAGGAATAGAGAGGGTTGGGTTTGGGGGTAGCATTGCAGATTTCAATAGCACGTCTCCCCTTCTACCCATTTTATATGACCGCCTTCCATGTAAAACTGCATCTTAAGAAAAGGTTCTGAGGCTAAATGAATAAATGTGGGAAACCACAGATCTACAGCATCAAGACCTAGCCCAAATTACAAAGCTTTTCACAAACCAGTCCCTGCCCACCTCTCCTGCCCTGTCTCCCATTCACCTCCTCCAGGCCCCATCTCCACCACCCTCTATCCCAGCATGCCAGGACAGTGCTTGACTCTTGCTATTCCTCAGCTTAGAATGTTCTTCCCAATCCCCTCCCCAACCTGCAAACCAAATCTCAGAATCCTTTCCGCCATAATGTTTTCTTCCTCCACCCCAATCCAAGATGGCCTCTCCTTTCTCGGAACTCCTACCATACCGACCATTTGATCACTCATTTCACACAATCTGGTCATCACTTGATAACTGTCTTGCTCTCTTCCTGCTAACTAGCAAAAAGCCTGTTAGGGAAGGGAGCTCTCAGCATTAAAGGCCAGTAGCATCCCTTAGCAGTCATTCAACAAAGTCCACCAACTGACAAAAGACAAGGTTACTTGAGGGTCCAGGAGAAATTCCAAAGCTGGGCTTTAATAGGTTAAATACAGCTTATATTCAGCTCATTCTTATTAATTTCCTGCACTTCCAGTGCCGAAAGAAATTTTCTAGCAAACTGACTTCTTTTACCTGGAGGGTTGCTAATGCCAACTGTAATTAAAACCACAACTTCATTTTCCAGTAGGTTTCAAATGGCTTGTGGCACTGGCCTTCACTTCTTTTTTTTTTTTTTTTTTTTTTGAGATGGAGTCTCACTCTGTCACTCAGGCTGGAGTGCAGTGGCGTGATCTTGGCCCACCGCAACCTCCACCTCCTAGGTTCAAGTGATTCTCCTGCCTCAGCCTCCTAAGTAACTGGGATTACAGACGTGCGCCACCACGCCTGGCTAATTTTTGTATTTTTAGTAGAGATGGGGTTTCATCACGTTGGCCAGGCTGGTCTCAAACTCCTGACCTCATGATCCGCCCGCCTCAGCCTCCCAAAGTGCTGGAATTACAGGCACGAGCCACCACATCCGGCCCCGGGGTTCACTTCTTAACAAGCAGGGAGGAATCTGAGTTGTTTCAGTTTGGGGAGTTTTTATGTTGTTACTGTTATCATTGTTGTTGGCCAGATTTTACAACAGGCTTCTTCCTCCTGAGGTGATGTATGGCATATCTGTTTAAGCCAAAGCAAATTGAAATTAATTTTGCCTTGGGAATTTTTGTTAATGTCTTAACACTCCTTAAGCTAATTGGAGACACTTGAGAATGTCAACTAACAAAACTGAGGTTGAGATAGGAGAGAGATTGTCTGCTAAATCAAACACAGACATTCTCTTAGAAGCATTTTTTTTAATTCCTTGGAAAAGAAACAACTAATTAACATCCCGATAGGGGGCCTCAGATATTTCTTTTATCTTTGGTTAACTTCCAACAAACCAAAGTATAAAAAAGACAGCATAAAGGAGGACAGTAGGTAGCCCAGGTAATTTTGGAAGCTTCCTTATAATTTTGTCTTTTGACTCTGTTTGGTGAAACAATAATCTTGAAATTCTAGGGAGGAGGAAAGTGATGGGTAATGAGAAAGAAAACCACTGTGTAATCTTCTTTGAAAGGTTTTTATTTCACAGTGTATGTTTTGTTAGAAAAAAAATAAAATATAATACTCATATCCCTACTTTGCTTATGTTGTAATTTCAAACATTTACAATGCATGCTTAGAATACCATATGTTAGGCATTGGAGTCAACAAATATTTATTATTATACATTCCTGGCATGCTGCTAGGTGCTGGGGAAACAAAATAAATAAAATGTGACCAACTTTTTCACTTCCAGGAATGTGGACAAGTAGATACTCTGAAGGGGTCTCCAAAATAAGACAACCAGGAGTCCTGCCCTCACAGAGCTTACAGTCAAGGCAACCATGCTTGCCAATAGTAAAAGGAGGCAGAAGGAGACACAAGAAAAATCATCACTTCTTAGTGTTTGATATTCATTACCAGATAGACTAACCTGTGTCAATCGAGGCAAAAGTTCACATTTATTTGAAACTTTTTTTTTTTTTTTTTTTTTTTTTTTTGAGGCAGAGTCTTGCTCTGTCACCCAGGCTGGAGTATAGTGGCATGATCTCGGGTCACTGAAACCTCTGCCTCCCGGATTCAGGTATTCTCCTGCCTCAGCCTCCTGAGTAGCTGGGATTACAGGTCCACACCACCACGACTGACTAATTTTTGTATTTTTAGTAGAGACGGGGTTTGGCCATGCTGGACAGGCTGGCCTCCAACTCCTAACCTCAGGTGATCTTCCCACCTTGGCCTCCCAAAGTACTGGGATTACAGGTGTGACCCACCACACCCAGCCTGTTTGAAACCTTTAAAAACAGAATGTTCAGGTCTGGGATGGTGTTTCACATCTGTAATACCAGCACTTTGGGAGGCCGATGAGGGCAGATCGCTTAAGCCCAGAAGTTTGAGACCAGCCTGGGCAACATGGCAAAACCTTGTCTCCACAAAGAATACAAAAAAAATAGCCAGGCATGGTGGTGTGTGCCTGTGGTCCCAGCTACTCAGGAGGCTGAGGTGGATGGATCATTTGAGCCCAGGAGGTCAAGGCTGCAGTGAGCCTAGATCATGCCACTGCACTGCAGCCTGGGCTACAGAGTAAGACTCTGTCTCAAAAAAAAAAACAAAAAAAAAAAACAAAAAAAAAAAAACCTAACTGTTTAATATGACTCTAAGAAAGGAGAAGTAAGCAGTATGCCATCCTAGCACGTATATCAGCCAAGAGCTTCAGAGTATGTTCTAGTTCAAAGGGCTACAGCAATCTCTAGCTCCCCCACTACCAACGAAGGAAGCCAAGGCCCACTGAGGTCAAGGTCTGCCTGAGTTCACAGTGGTCACCAGTACAGACACCGGAGTTAAACTCCATGTCCCTGGGTCTGAGGCAGGTGCACAGCCACTAACAGCTGCCATCTCTTCTGCATGATGCAGACACTTCAGCCTGTGAACTCCTCCAGGAGCTTCAAGGAATGATGTGACAAGGAGGAGAGGAGAAGAAGACACACTTGTTCCTGTTGTTTCCTACATCTACTGCAGGACATGGAAAGCCATGCCGTCCTCAGAGAATCTTCATAATGACTGACAGTGACACCACTAGTCTTGGCACTAGGCCTGAAGATATAAAAGGAGAGCCTCCCAGGCCACCTGAACACCCAGTCCATTAAAGCTCAATGTTGTCTTGCCAGCCTTATCTGATTCCAAAAGTCTCTTTTCCCACAAGGTGGGCATAATTTCTATTTTCCTGTGTATCCTTGATAGAGCATCAAGAGACAGGGAAAAGACAGGCTAAAGCAACATGCAGGACACTTAAAAGAGCCTTAAAGCAAGGGATGGCAATAAAAATAATTAAAGGAGAAGAAGCAGAAGCAGCATCAGAATGTCAGGCATAACACAGAGTGTGGAACTGGACTGAAATTCAGACAGAGGCTCTTGGCTGACCA
This sequence comes from Theropithecus gelada, assembly GCF_003255815.1. Lineage (NCBI taxonomy): Eukaryota > Metazoa > Chordata > Mammalia > Primates > Cercopithecidae > Theropithecus > Theropithecus gelada. Next base: position 165,640,493 of record NC_037670.1, on the reverse strand, counting down.
CAACTGGCATTTCCAGCTTTGAGAATGTTTTTCTTCTTTTTCTGACCAGTAGCCTTGATCCGCCTGCAAGTGGGCAGGAAATAATGCTTGGCTATGGAAGCAAACAAGCTATAATGGTTATCTTTATAGCTATACAAACAAACATGCTATTATGGTTATCTTTCATTCAGAGCCTTCAGATTTACAAAGAAGAAAAGTGAGAAAGAAAGAAGAAAAATAATGGGCAAGATGAAAAAGGAAAAAGCCCTTATCCATAATTTCCTCCCATACCATCATGATATTACGGTTCCTCCCATACCATATATAATATTACATTTGTGTAATCATCTTTAAAGTTAGGCCCACAGTCTCCACGCAGTTCATGGAGATGTCCCTGGACCCAGCGTTCATCTCCCACGATGCTGGTGGTCTTCCTCTGATAGAGGTGAACCACCATTCCTAGGACAGGATGGAATTTGTTTTGCAGAATCAACATCCCTTTGTTTCACAATCTTGTGTCCTTAAGACCCTCTAAGGCTGACAAGCATAAAATTCTTACATGTGACAGTCCTTGAAAAAGATGCTACAATAATAGTCCATTGATAAATCCATTATCAATAACAATTCCCTAATCTACAGTGTCTGAATAGCCTGCATTAGACAGAACTAGCCTAGATTTTCGCTTTTTTCCCTTTTTGAAAAGTCTTTATAAAGTCCTTCCTCAAGGCATATTTTTTCTGCTGAGGTCTCTTCCTTCCTTTTTCCATTCCTTTTTTTCCTTTTCACTGTTCTCTCTTCGCTTACCCAGCGAAAGTCTTATTTCTTTATTAAATGGAAGACCTTGAATATATTATGTTCCAGTTTTCCAGTGAAATATTCCAGCCATTTTCATTTATTTCTAATAATAATAGACTTCTAATTGGACAGAGCAAATCCAATAATGCTTGTTTTTCTCCTCTCCTCATGAAATCTACCGATGGAAGGAAAGGGTTTAAGGGGGGGAAATGCCTGCAACCCACAAAGACAAAGAATAGGAAAGGAGACTTCAACAGATGAAAGATTTCAACAAATTTTTGGAAGGAAGAGAACAGGTACCTGACTGAAGAGAGCAAAGGAAGTTACAAGCTCAACAAGTCAAAAAGGGGGTGCTAAAAAGAAGAGAGATTCATCTCCAGAGACCCAAGGAAAGCCTAAGACAATGACACCACGTTCATGGGGAGGGAAAGATCAGGTCTCATAAAAAGAAACAATCTAAGAGTCATTGCATCTCTCATTACCTAGAGATTTGTGCTTTCAAACTGACATAATTAATTTCAACTTAGAACTCTCTTCCCAATCAAACCATCAGGCAAGACTGAGAGAGTAAAAGCATTTTCAGGGAAACAAGGACTCAAAAATGCACACCCTTTTTAGAGAGGCTACTACAGGATGTACTACAGCAAAAAGAAGAAATAAACTAAGAAAAAAGAAGACAGGGCACTCGTGGAAGAGGGGATCGAATCAGGAGTGTGATCAATTAAAGCCTAGGATAACTGAGACCACACTCCCAGCCTAAAGAGAAACTCACTCAAGCTGGAAGAAAGAGGGCTCTGCAAAGGGGAAATGGAACTTACAGAGGATCTGACATGTATGGGTGTTTGGAAAACAATACTGACAGGTATTTCACAGATCTACTATACTCTTTGGGAAGATTTAGCCATAGATAGATAAAAAGCTAAGCAAAAGATTTTAAAGGTGATCATTAACTCTAGGAAAACAAAACAACGTACAAGAATTAAACATCATCATAATACAATTTGGCTCAAAAGTAAATGATATTTACACAGTCATAATAATGTAAACGCTGCCAAGGGATTTAACCAAAAATAGTGATACAGTAATATTAAGAAAATAAGAGGGAAGTGGGTGAAGGATGGGGTATAAGGACTATAATCCAATCAAGTATGCTAGAAAGTCGTAATATGCAATGCTGCCCAAGAAATAGCAGAAGGAGTATATAATTATAATAATAATTATTATTATTACTGTTATTGTTATTTAGGGACAGAGTCTTGCTCTGCCACCCAGTCTGGAGTGCAGTGGCACCGTCGTGGCTCACTACAGCCTTGATCTCCTGGGATCAAGTGATCCTCCCACCTCAGCCTCTGATCCCTGAAGTAGCTGAAACTACAGGTACATGCCACCATATCCAGCTATTTTTTTATTTTATTTTATTTTTTGTAGAGATAGGGTCTTGCTATATTGCCCAGGCTAGTCTCCAACTCCTAGCCTCAAGGGATCCTCCCACCTCTGCCTCCCAAAGTATTGGGCTTATAGGAGTGAGACACTTCATCTAGCAAAATATATTATTTTTAAACATGGTGATATATGAGAAAATAACTAAAAACATCCAAAGTCATTGCCTCTAAAAAACTGGTTTAGGAAACAGAAGGCAGGGGACTGCTTTTTTCTTTAGGACACCTTTAGTCGTATTTTATTAGCACTGTTTGATTAAAAAGTATTAATAAAAATAAAACTAGATTTAAAAGCTTGTATCCTATTAATATATATTCTGAATTAACATTTTATAAAAGCTACAATTATCCTGTATAATCTTGTACAATTGTATAGTATTGTATTATGTTACTAAAAGCATTTTATTGAATAGAAACTTTCAAAATAGTCCATCATTTTTTAAAAAACTAACATGGATATGAATGCTATCCATTCATAAACAGATATATTTTCTCATCTAATCTTCACAACAACCTGGTAAATTGCATATTACCATTTCCTTCCTTCTGCAGATAAAAAGAAAGGAAGGTTGAACTTGCCCAAGGTCACAAGACTTCTAAAGGGAAGAGTTGAAACTCCATGCAGGGCTTCTGACTTCAGGTCCTCATGGCACACACTGTTGACATCGCCTTACTATTCTAAGCCAGATCCCTCAATGCTAAGTTGCCAAATTTTGCCTACAGATATGGAGAAAAACATTGCCCTTCCCAAAGCTATGGTTACAAGATACATCTCCACCTCACCTCACCCTCCCATTCCTGTCTAAGATCTGGCCACTGTCTCACTACAGTTGGACTATCTAGTAAAAGCAGACTATGCCTTGATGATAACACTTTTAATCCCATGGTGATGGCAGAGCTCTGCCCTGCTCCCGGCCTCCAAACACTAGGAGGAAAAGAGAGCCCACAAAGCCCTCTGAGGTCTCATCCTGCCTCGCTGAGAGCTGCACCAGAGGGTATCCCATCCAAAGCCCGCTCACATTCCAGGGACCTCATCGCATTCTCTCAACCCACAAAACCCCGCCTCCCTTCTCCAGACTTTCCTCCATCTCACCCTTACCCCCACTATTTCTGAGGCTGAACCAAACACAAAAGACAGGGATTCCCCACTGAAGACAATTAACAAATATTCCTGCAAAATACATCAAAGCATGTTCATAAAAATGTGCTGAGTGCCACCCTGAGGTGTAAGTGTTACACAGAACACAGACTTGAACCATCTCTATCTGTGTAGTGAGCAGTCGACATTAGGCAGAGAGAGTACACGCGCTGTAAAATCACACTAAGTCACTCTAGTCTAGGGAAGGGCAGTAGCCCACATCAGTGTTCCGCCCCCATCCTAAGGGCTCCTCAGGCCCTGCAGGCCCTCTTCATCTTACACTTGCCAGCCTGCCTGACAGCTCCCTCTAGCCACTAGAGCTCACTGGGACCAAGTGAGACAGACCTGAAGTGCCAGGCAATTAATGCTCCCATCCCCAGTAGGCCTCAGCAAATGACTGAGGAGAATCAGTGAATAAATGGATAAATAGGCCAGCACCCTCATGGGTCAGCCTGAGTAACCTGAACCATTTTCTGCTCTGTCTCCCAGCAATCTCCAGTGGGGTGGAGCCCCAGGTGCCCCCAGCACTAACCTGCTCAACAGCTCAGCCTCTGCGGGCTTCCTTCCTCCCATGCCCCTTCCAGTCTTCCTCCTCCCTTGTTTCAGGACTTCTGGGAGAACTCAAACTAATACAAGGCCTGCCTGACTCAGCAAAATGTCTTAAGAGAGCCAAGTGAGCCAAATAATTACCCTCGGGGACCTGCTATACTAAATAGATAAGATTAACACATAATTAGCACATCTGGTTTTTTAAATGCAAAATAAACGTTGTTAGGAAGTAAGATTTTCTGAAGTGCCTTGAATAAGACCCTTCTGGTTTTGTTTACACCGTTGTTTCCTTCATACCATTTTTTCCGTACCCTTTCTTCTTTGCAAAGGCAAACTTCTTCTGACCACAAAGTCTTTCAAATAGGCACATTAATCAGATCTGAAATAATGAGAGTTCTGGATCATTGATATATTTTCTACCCTAGTGTTGCCTCTTTAGCAAAGAGTCTTCAAAATTGTCAGCCATTCAGTTGTCCTACAATACTTGTACAGGACTCTAACGAGCAGGCCCAGAGCTTCCCCCTGGGGTCACAGATCCCTGATTTAACTAACATAATCACCATCACCATCAGTCACTATTGTATACCACTTACTATATGTTGGATGTTCTAAACACTTTACATATATTCACTCACTTCATCCTGCAAACTAGGCATTATTTATTATCCTCCCTATTGCACAGATAAAGAGACAGAGGCGCAGAGTTTAAGTAACTTGTCTCATGTCACATAGGAAATGGAGAAGCTAAGATTGAAACCCAGCCTCCTGAACCTAGACTCAGGGCTCTTCACAGGCTCTCACCTGTGGGCTCTGATTCCAAGAGCAAAGACAGAGAGGCAAGGCTTCCAAAAGAAATCCAATTTGAGTTGGAGGCCAACCTAAGTCTATGAATCAGACTTGAAAAAGAGGCTCTCGAAGAGCTGGGGCCACTGCGGGCACAGGAATGAGCCACAGACAGAAACATTTGCAGTGCTAATGGAGTCCCACCATCTGAACTTTACAACTAAGCTCCCTTCCACAGGAGTGTTTTACAACACAACAATTTCCCAAAATTGTATGAGGGATAGCAAATAATGTAACATTTCACAAATATTTTACTCCATCCACAGATGCCATAGAAGGGTCCCTTAACCCCAAAAAAAGTCTCCAAGTTCAGGCATCACGCTACCTGACTTCAAACGATACTACAAGGCTACAGTAACCAAAACAGCGTGGTACTGGTACCAAAACAGATATATAGACCAATGGAACACAACAGAGGTCTCAGAAATAATGCCACACATCTACAACCATCTGATCTTTGACAAACCTGACAAAAACAAGGGATGGAGAAAGGATTCTCTATTCAATAAACGGTATTGGGAAAACTGGCTAGCCAGATGCAGAAAACTGAAACTGGACCCCTTCCTTACACCTTATACAAAAATTAACTAAAGATGGATTAAAGACTTAANTGGACCCCTTCCTTACACCTTATACAAAAATTAACTAAAGATGGATTAAAGACTTAAGTGCAAGACCTAAAACCATTAAAAAAAAAAAAAAAAACTAGAAGAAAACCTAGGCAATACCATTCAGGACACAGGCATGGGCAAAGACTTCATGACTAAAACACCAAAAGCAATGGCAACAAATGCCAAAATTGACAAATGGGAACTAATTAAACTAAAGAGCTTCTGCACAACAAAAGGAACTATCATCAGAGTGAACAGGAAACCTACAGAATGGGAGAAAATTTTTACAATCTATCCACCTGAAAAAGGGCTAATATCTAGAATCTGCAAAGAACTTAAACAGATTTACAAGAAGAAAAACAAACAACCCCATCAAAAAGTGGGCAAAGGATATGAACAGACACTTCTCAAAAGAAGACATTTATGTGGCCAACAAACATATGAAAAAAAGCTCATCATTACTGGTCATTAGAGAAATACAAATCAAAACCACAATGAGATACCATCTAATGCCAGTTAGAATGGCGATCATTAAAAAGTCAGGAAACAACAGATGCTGGAGAGGATGTAGAGAAATAGGAACACTTTCACACTGTGGGTGGGAGTGTAAATTAGTTCAACCATTGTGGAAGACAGTGTGGTGATTCCTCAAGGATCTAGAACCAGAAATACATTTGACTCAGCTATTCCATTACTGGGTATATATCCAAAGGATTATAAATAATTTTACTCTAAAGACACATGCATACATATGTTTATTTCAGCACTGTTTGCAATAGCGAAGACTTGGAACCAACCCAAATGTCCATCAATGACAGACTGAATTAAAAAAATGTGGCACATATACACCATGGAATACTATGCAGCCATAAAAAAGCATGAGTTCATGTCCTTTGCAGGGACACGGATGAAGCTGGAAACCATCATTCTCAGCAAACTAACACAGGAACAGAAAACTAAACACTGCATGTTCTCACACATAAGTGGTAACTGAACAAAGAGAACACATGGACACAGGGAGGGGAACATCACACACCGGAGCCTTCCAAGGGGTGGGGGCCTAGGGGAGGGATAGCATTAGGAGAAATACCTAGTGTAGATGACAGGTGGATGGGTGCAGCAAATCGCCACGCCACATGTATACTTATGTAACAAACCTGCATGTTCTGCACATGTATCCCAGAACTTAAAGTATTTAAAAAAAAAAAAAATCTCTAAGTTCATTGGAGAGTCAATTCATTGGAGATTCAGTTCATTGGAATTTAATAGTCAAAGAAATTGACTTCAACTCCCTAGATGAACTAAACATTTGAATCTAGCATCCCTCTTGGTCTCAGGAGATGCTGTTTGTACTCCTGAGTCCTCTTTCTCCCTTTCACCTCCATCTCTGAGCTTCCTTCCAGCACCTCCTGGAAGGCCACAGGGCAGAGGGAAACATACTCTGCCATTCTGTGTCTGCACCCACCTTTGCTTTGGGCTTATGGCTGTGTTGGCACAAAGAACACCAAATTGTCTCTGGCTAATGAGAACAGAGGCACCTCGATAGGTAAATAATGCATTCAGTCTTGGCCAGCTGTTCAAACAAAGGTTTCTCAGTGGTTCAAAGAGAAAAGCAGGCAGCAGAATGAAATCGGCGTGGGACGCACAAAACATTGAACTCGGAGCTGAAGCTGCCAGCGCCATACTCATTTGCCAAGAGCAATTTCATTTGAGTAAAAAACATCATCCATCACATTAAATTAATGTTGTTAATTTCCATTTTATTGGTTTTGTCATTTTATTTGTTTTTAATGTGTAAATCTCATTTGGTATCATGGATGTGTGAGAGCTTTAAGTACTAGGAGTTTATACGTAGCTTCATTTTGTACATATTTAAATAACATTATAATAAAAATAATCTAAGTCAACTCTGGGGGTTCAGAAGAATGTTTTCCTTTAAATGCAGCTCTCAACCTTGCAGACAGGACTTTGCCCTCAGAGGTGGATGCCCTTGGAAAGGTCACTCTTTGCCCTCCCCAGGGATCCTTGCTTCTAGCAGGTGCTACTGAAGTTTTCAGTTGATTGGACCAGGGAACTTTGCCCCTCATTCACCTGATTCCTACTTTTATGTCTCAACAGTTTCTTAGCCCTTTCTCTCCCTTCTCCATCCAATAGCCTCCAAGTTTTAAAATTTCCACAAATTAATTCCTACTTTTCATCAAATTAAGGGAAAGTTCTGAGTCCTATGCCTGGAGTTAAAAATTTTTAAACAATCTGATAATTTTGAATACACCTTTCACTCTTTCCCTACAACACCCCTAGGCCCCACCCAGCTTTTCTACTCATTCCTACGTAACACTGGAGTCCCCTCTGTCCTTCTCCCCAGCCCATTCAAATCCCACGGATCCAGCCAGGCATGGTGGCTCACACCTGTAATCCCAGCACTTTGGGAGGCCAAGAAGGGTGAATCACCTGAGGTCAGGAGTTCAAAACCAGCCCGCCAACATGGTGAAACCCTGCCTCTACTAAAAATACAAAGAAAAGTAGCTGGGAATAGTGGCACACACCTATAGTCCCAGCTACTCAGGAGGCTAAGCCAGGAGAATCACTTGAACCCAGGAGGCAGAGGTTGCAGTGAGCCAAGATCACGCCACTGCATTCCAGTCTGGGTGACGAAGCGAGACTCTGTCTCAAACACACACGCGCGCGTACAATCCCACAGATCCTAACTGACCTTCTTGGGATTAATCTAGTCCACAAGCTCCATGCACACTGCCCTTCTCTTTTTCTTTCTCTGGTAACACCTACCCAAGCTGAGTCACCCATTTTGGCCTTTACCCATACAAGACATTCTAAAGTAACCCAAGCGTTCCACACCATTTTCCAATCAAAGGGGAAGCTCTTAGAGGACAGGGAAAATATCTTACCACATTCTTTATTCCCCTGTCTCAGCCTGAATTCCCTGCTTAAGCAGAGTCTGAGGTAACAGCTTATATGCAGTAGGTGGGATGGATCCAAAGAACAGGAGTGAAAAACTGGGGGAGAGGGAAGCCCAGGAGGGGAGAAAGCCAGTGCACCGGCACATTAATGAGCTCAGCCCCGTGGAGACTTTGGAAGGAGACAAATAGAATAGGCCTCAGAAGCACCTGCCCAAAGGGCAGAAGGAGGGAGCATTTTACCACCAGCTCCTATTCACTGTCAAGTGTTGGCCTGACAGCTGTTGAAAACTTTGCATCTCCAGGTAGCACAGGCATGAAGTCCAACGGGTCTCCCAGAGATGCTTCACAGAAACCCTGGGGCAGAAAGGGAGAGATGTACAGATACACAGTGCAGCTGAAGGGAGATACAGTGCAGCTGAGGGGAGAGATATACAGATATACAGTGCAGCTGAAGGGAGACGCTGTCTAGTTACATCTGTGTGAAGCTGGTTGCCCAGCAATGATCGGAGTACAAGATGGACAAAGAGGATGTGAGACAGGACACAGAGATGCCTGCCTCCCTCAGCAACCAGTATGATGCTATGCTGAAAGGAGGTGTGTTACAATTCCTATAGAATCAGTGCAAACATTTCTCCCTTAGGGCCTTCACATATTAATCAATGCTTTTCTGTGGTCATCTAGTTTCAGATCTGGAAATCTCAAGGCTTCCTCTTTATACCAATTATAAACCATCTTTGATCCTCATACTAAAATGCCCTTAACTATGAAAATAGCAAGACAATAAATAACCACTATGTTAGATTTCTACGTACCATTTCTGTACACACACACATTATCTAAATAACCTTCTCCCCTGTCTGAGATAGCACAATTACCATGCCCATAAATCAGAGGTCATATAGCTCAAATGCCCATTCAATGGTAATCAAATAAAATGTTGTCCTCAACTCAATTCTACAGACATTCACCGAGTCCCTGTGAAACACAGCTTGCTGCTGTAGGTGCTGGGATGTAACGATGTACATGCCATGGTCCCTGGCCTCAGACTGAGGATGGCCCAGCTCACTGCGAGGTAGATATCAAGAGGAACCCCAGAGAAACAGAAGCACGGATGGAGCTCCCATTCCAATTGGATAATTAGGAATGGCTTCCTAAAGGATAGGGTGTTGAGATGGGTGGTCATTCTGTCTGAAAGGATCCTCCCAGGAAGAGGTATGAGAATAGGAAGGAAAAGGGTGTCAGCAGTCCCATCTGGCTATGCAGTGCCCTCACTTGAACCTTCCATGCCTGTCTAGTCCAATGGTTTTCAAGTTTGATGGTGTGCAAGCTGTGTGATGTGGAGTCTCAGGATCTCAGGAAACAGATGGACAGTGATGGGACAGATGGGACAGAGCACAGGGCTCTGAGGGTCCCCCTCCCGCTTCAACTGGAACAGCTGAGTGAGAACAAAATGGACTCCACTGGTGAACAAGCATCTGAAACCCAAAAACCACTCGGAGTTAAATGCACCAGTCTGGGTAGTTACCCCACCACCAAGCAGCCACACGGAAATGAGCAAGGGCCTTGAGTTTTCTCACTCTCATCCTTCAGCGTCTCTCAAAATGTCTCCAACTATTTCTGCTGTCTCTGAATTGTTAGACAGCTTGAGTAGATATTCCAAATATCTACTTAATATTTGGAAGCCTGATAAAGTATTTGCTGATACCCAGTGGTCTGCCTCTGGTTAAAATGCAAAGCAAGTTCCCAAATCACAGTATATTTTACTTCATTTTACACCTCTTCCCCACATGAGGGGCTTGAAGAGTAAGATAAATGAAATACACTTCCTAGCCACTCACCCAGCAAAAGCCATTTATCACCCTGGTCAAGTGGATGAGTGGCTATTTGCAGAACAAAATGCATGGTTTTGAGAGGGGTCCAGGTGAGTTCTCTTCTCTCTGATAAAAAAAAAAAAAAAAAGAGAAAGTCCCCCTCTTTGCTGTGACTGGCAACACCCCCTTAGATTTCCTAGAGTCAGATGCCTGGAGATGATGTAGAGGTATCCTTGCAAAATATAAAGGGCAGCAAAGCAAGAAAGAGAAGAAATTATTGATACTTTGGCCTGAGACTATTAGCAGATTGCTAAATGCTAATTCAGTAATAAAAGACTTCAGTTGGGCATGGTGGCTTATGCCTGTATCTCAGAACTTTGGGAAGATGAGGCAGGAGGATCACTCAAGTCCACCAGTTCAAGACCAGCCTGAGCAACCTAACGAGACTCCATCTCTGCAAAAAAATACAAAAATTAGCCAGGCTATGGTGGCTCACACCTGTAGTCCCAGTTACTCAGGAGGCAGGGGTGGAAGGATTGCCTGAGCCCAGGAAATCAAGGCTACAGTGAGGTGTGATCACCCATTGCACTCTAGCATGGATGACAGAGCAAGACTCTGCCTCTATAAAAGGTAAAAAAAAAAAAAAAACAGGGACTTCACGAGTTCATTAGGTGGTTTCTGAAAATAAACCACTTTGAGGTGAATAAATCTCTCAGATTACAATTAGCCCAAAAAGCATGAAAATGACCTATGTGTGTTCATTCTTCATGACTACCAATGAATAGGCTAATATACACATACATACAGGCAAAAACTAAAGATCAAATATAAGCAAATAGCAGGAAAAATAATTATTGACTCTGTAAATTATGTATCCTTAATACTTCTAGAGACAAATGTTTCTGCCTTTGTCAGGAAATGCCAAGATTGTTAACTTCAACTACTGTAAATTAATACACATACTTTAGTTTATTGAGGGGTATAATCAGAATGAAAATATTGATATAGGCAAACACTCATTTCTGGCAATAGAAAAGTAAATATAAACACAATTCACAACAGCATTAATTTGTCTTACTCCTTTTCCTCCAGGATTATTATAAAGTGTTCTAGCCCTATCATATCTGAGGAAACGATTAAGAGCCTTTTCAGTTCTGACCATTCCTCCTTCTCTTTAATTATTTCCTTATCCAGAATTAACACTGGCAAATCCCCTCCAACTTTTTAACATTCATCTTCTCCGATCTATGCAAGCTGGCTTCTCCACAGCTGAGACAAGAAGAAGCCACCTATATTTAAGGGACATTCCCTAGGCTAATGAATTGTCAGCAAGGACAGCGTTTTTGAAGCAATCCTGTATAACAAAAATGGCAAATTAACATGCTAGATAAAGACAGGTTAGCAGATGCCATATTCTCCAGGTTGTAGACACCAGTCTCACAGTGCCTGTGTTTGCTGGCTCAGGCTGCCTCATATGACTTGGCTGTGTCCCCACCCAAATTTCATCTTGAATTATAGCTCCCATAATCCTCACGTGTCATGGGAGGGACCCAGTGGGAGGTAACCAAATCATGGGGGGTGGGTTTTCCTGTCCTGTTCTTGTGATAGTGAATAAGCCCCATGAAATCTGATGGTTTTATAAAGCGCAATTCCTCTGCACATGCTCTCTTGCCTACCACCATGTAAGACATGACTTTGCCCCTCCATCACCTTCCACCATAATGGTGAGGCCTCCCAGCCATGTGGAACTGTGAGTCCATTAAACCTCTTTTTCTTTATAAATTATTGGGTATGTCCTTATAGCAGCATGAGAACCGACTAATACACTGCCATAACAAAAGACCATAGACTGCGCGGCTTAAACAACAGAAATTTACTTTCTCTCATTTCTGGAAGTCTGAGATCAAGGTTCCAGCAGCATTTGGTTTCTGGTAAAGCCTCTCTGCTTGGCTTGTAGCTGGCTTCCTTCTCACCGCATGCTCACATGACCTTTCCTCAGTTGGAGAACAGAGAGCGAGCTCTCACGGGTGTCTTCTTACAAGGACACCAGTCCTATCAGATCAGGGCCCCAGCCTTATGACCTCATTTAATCTCAATTACTCCCTTACCCCAGATACAGCCACACTAAGGTCAGGCTTCAACATATGAATTTTAGGGGGACACATACATTCAGTCTATAACAGTGTCTGTGGAGAAATGTGCAATTCTCTGGAATTCAGGAAAAGTAGTTACTTGCTCAGTCAAGGTTTATTCAACTCTCCTATGTGCCAGGCATTGTCCTGATGGTGAAAGGAAAGAGAAGAAAAAGGAGAGGACACATTTGGAGAACAGGCAAGCATGAATAAGTGCTCACATCCAAACAGTTACCTCTCTTCTTCATACCTACAGTTTTGTCTATTAACCTTTGAGTGTATATTTATTGATTCTCCAAATGCTGCCTGTATACATTAATGTGGTGCTTCGGATGGAAGTAGCACAATTCGAATCAATATTTGTGTGTTCCTCCCAAGTTTTGATGTAACTATATGTTCCCAGTTGTATTACTGGACTTCCACTACTTATTTACTAAAAAAGTTATTTCTTCAAACAAATTTTATAATCTATAAGCCCTTGGGGGAAGGGGCTTTGTCTTGTTCCGTTGAAATCCACAGCTACATAGCATATGATACATGATAGACATTCATACAACTGTTGAATGAATAAAGAAGCAATTACCACACATGAAATTAAAAGATATGGTTTTAAATAAAACTGTTAAAGAAATAAGCTGCTAAAATCCAATCATTACTTTTCCTACCATGTACTTTTTTTTCCTATAAATTAGCTTTTAAAAATGGCATAAGGTTTTATTTATCTTTTAATCAATAAGTCATACATTTTATAAAATCCTATTTAATTTTTGCTTAAGAGTCTTTTTTTAGAGAGAGAGCGAGAGAGTGACAGAGACAGTCTCGCTCTATCACCCAGGCTGGAGTGCCATGGAACAATCATAGCTCACTGCAGCCTCGAACTCCTTGGCTCAAACAATCCTTCCGCCTTTGCCTCCCAAAGCACTGGAATTACAGGCATGATCCTCCACATCCAGCCCAACAGTCAGTTTTTCATTCCTGTGTTAGTGTCATCAAAAGCCACAACAGCCATCTCCTGCCACAGGGTTCTCCCAAATTAACTACCATCACCATGGGACTTGCTTTTCATTCCACAACTATTTATCAATCTCCTACAATCTGCCAGCCTCCGTCCTAGACAAGAGGGGTTAGTAGTAAGGAGAAAGACACAGTCCCCGCCCTTGTGATGCTTACAATCTAGCAAAGGAAACAATCACACTAATAAACACTAATTAAACTGAATTAAGTATACTGAAGAAAAGGAACACAGGCCTTTGAAAAGGGAGAGCAGGCGATCAGGTAAGAATCCAAAAGCTTTGTCATTACCAATAACTGCAACTCCTCCATAATCACAATTTCATGTGTCACACTCTGTCCACCACCCCCGGAGTTTCCAGCTTACTCTCTCTAATGTCCATTTCTCCATCAATCATTTAACTCCACCAAGACTTACAACACACTGATCCCATCACCTTTTCACCACCCCTCACCTTTTCCTGTCCTTTTTGCCACATATCTCAGCCAAGAATCTATCACCAGACGCTATATTACTCCATTCCCATGCCTCTCATTCACTTCTAACAAACTCCTTGATACGGTTTGGCTCTGTGTCCCCACCCAAATCTCATCTTGAGTTGTACTCCCATAATTCCCACGTGTTGTGGGAGGGACCCAGTGGGAGATAATTGAATCATGGGGTCAGTTTCTCCTATACTGTTCTTATGATAGTGAATAAATCTCACAAGATCTGATGGTTTGATAAGGGGAAACCCATTTCACTTGGCTCCCATTCTCTCTCTTACCACCACCATGTAAGAAGTGCCTTTCACCTCCCACCATGATTGTGGGCCTCCCTAGCCACGTGGAACTTTAAGTCCATTAAATCTCTTTCTTTTGTAAATTGCCAAGTCTCAGGTATGTCTTTATCAGCAGCAAGAAAATGGACTAATATACTCCTGGTTAACTCCAGCTCTCTGCCTTCTCCATGCTTTTGCTAACACAGCAGAACATTGCTAGAGAAAAACACACAATCATGCCAAACGAGTCTCATGTTATATCTGGGACCACAACCCTCAAGTGAGCCTAAAGCTGCCTGCAGGGATACTGGAAGTCTAAGTCCACCCACTTGCTCTAGCATCTGGACAGTTATTTCACACGCCTTCCTTCCTCTTCACCTCTCATCACCTGCTCCCCCATCTGACTCTTGGGTGATGATCTTGCATCCTTCAACACCAAGAATTGATGCAACCAAAAGAATTTCCACAAACTCCCACTACCACATCTGTCTACCTAATAGCGTGGGTCTAACCATGACACACTCTGCCTTCTCTCCTGCTACTATAGATGGATTGCCCATGAACCTTCCAGATGCAAACCTGTACACTGGGTCCCACCCATTGTGACATCACTCTAAGGATACTCCTCTCCCACATCAGCAAATTTTCCTTCTGCATTGGGCGATTCCATTATCATTCAAACCATCTCTGAAAATCCTTCTCCCAAAATCCCTTCTCATCCCAGCTGATGCTTCATTTCTCTACCACCTTTATGACCAATCATCTTTAAAGAGTTCTCTCTTTTAACTGTCTCCAATATTTCTCCTTCCATCTTCTCATGAACCTTCTCCAATCAGGCTTTTACTCCTCTACCACTACTACTACCAATAACCTCTAAATTGCCAAATGCAATGGTAAAATCTCAGTCCTCAGCTGTTCGACCAGCAACATCTGACAAAGACTACTTTCTCCTCCTGGAAACACTTTCTTCACTTGACCTCCAGAAAACCACAAACTCTAGCACGTCACCAATCACATCTTTTCAACCTTATTTGCCATTCCTTTTCTTCTCCAGGAACTCTCTATGTTACAGTGTCCCAAGCCTCAGTCCATGGGCCTTTTATCTTCTCTTGTCCCCTCCCTTGGTGATCTCATCTAATTACAGCTTTAAATACCATCAATGCTGACCACTCTCAAATTTGTATCTCCAGTTCAGATTGTTCTGCTGACCTCTAGACACATATGTCCAAGTGCCTACTCTCTGATGTATAACAGACATCTCCAATTTAATATGCCCTAAACCAAAGCCCTTATCTCCCTAAAGCCTGTGCTAGCCATCTCGATGCCCATGTTAGTTGATGGCAACTCCATTCTTGGCCAAGCAAAACTGTGGAGCTTTCCCTGAGCCCTATATTTCTTTCATATCCCCTCTACATACTCAATCCATCAGAAAATCCTGTTCATTATACCTTTAAAGTATCTCTACTTCTCACCCGCTCCACTGCCAACACTGGGGACCATGCCACCATCACCATGCCTACATTGTAGTTGCAGCTTCTAACTGATCTCCCTGCATCCACTCGTCCCCCACTACTGTCTCTTGTCAACAAAGTACCCAGAATGATCCTTGAAAAACATAAAGCATATTATACCACTGGTCTGCTCAAAATGGTCCAACAACCTCCCATCTCAGAGTAAAAGCCAGGACCTTACAGTGGCCCTATGTGACCACATCTCCTACTGCTCTATCCCTCACTCACTGTACTCCATGCCACCAGCGTCCTGGCTGTTTCTCAAACACACTGGGCATACTCCAGCTTTAGCAACTTTGCACAGGCTGCTTCCTCACTCTTCCCCCTCCTACCCCAGAAACATATTTCTTGGTCCTGTATCTCCCTCAGTGTCATCTTCTCAGTGAGCTCTTCTTCCCTGTCCAGTCTATTTCAAATTGCAAACCAACACCTCAACTCCCCATTCCCCATGCTCTTCACCTTGATCCATCTTTTCCCAAAACATTCATCAGCCTCTGATTGTTGTCTCCCCATTGGACTACTAGGCTCAGGCAGGACAGGGATTTTGTTTATTTTTGACTCATGCACTTTGGATGCCTAGAACAGTACCTGGTACACTATGAGCACCCAATAAATATGAAATATGTGTTAAGTGAATACAGTAAATGAGAGGCAGAGACAAGATTACTAAAAGTCACAATTAGAATATACATAGTTTATCCAGGAGTGAAGATGATGACGATGGGAGAGGACCACTGAGTTCCCAGGAACAGGTTAGCATTTATTAGCACATTTACACAAATGTGTTTATCAAATTACCTGGTTGTTACTTCAGAAAGTGGCCTGAGAAAGAAAGAAGGCTCCAGATACCTGGTGTCTCAGAGAGAGTTTAAGTATTTCTAAAACTTTCCCACAACCCATCAACCTACTCCAGAGAGGAAATAACTGTGAACTTGTACTCCTAGGGGAAATGAAGGGTGGGTGTGGCCCACCAAAACCTAAATGTCTTTAAAGAAACACGTTTTCACTTCAAAAGTTAGATGCCTTTTATGTTCCTCTCTGTAATATATCTATGTGTTTTAACATACAAATAGTGTTAAATTATTTAATGGTTTAACTGATTTCCTAGACAATCTTAAAAAGCACAAGTCAGAAAAAGGGTGCCATGTCTTCCCTGGGCATCACACACTCCCTAAGAAGCAGGCGAACCCATTTTAGAATCACTGGGCACTTTGGCACCACCAGAAAACAACTATGAAGAATGCAAAGTCAAATGGAAGTATAAATACAAACTCACCTATTTCACAATTCTGCCTTGGCTGACCCAAACTGACCCTATTTTTTTTTTTTTTTTTTTTTTTTTTGAGACAAGGTCTCACTCTGTTGCCCAGGCTGACTGAGATCTCAGCCCACTGCAACCTCCACCTCCCAGGCTCAAGCAATTCTCATGCCTCAGTCTCCCAAGTAGCTGGGATCATAGGTGTGCACCACCACGCCCGGCTAATTTTTATATTTTTAGTAGAGACAGTGTTTCACTATATTGCCCAGGCTGGTCTCTAACTCCTGAGCTCAAGGGATCCGCCCACCTTGGCCTCCCAAAGTGCTGGGATTACAGGCATAAGCCACCGCACCCGGCCCCAAACTGATCATTTTTAAAGGCTCTATTAAAAGGCTCTTTTGAATTATGTGAACCTTGTGCAAATTTCCAGCTTTGCTTTTATAGTCTTCTAATGACCAAACACTTCGTTCTAGAGCTATTTAGAGCATTTTAGGTTTTCCCCTAACATCTTTAGCAGCTCGAACTTGGAAGAAGTCATTACGAATGATGAGTGAAATTAGGGAGAAGAGTGTTTTTAATGAAAATGATATTAATGTGCATTTCTATTTATAGCTAAATAAAACAAAAGAAATATGTTTTTTGTTTTGTTTTGTTTGAGATGGAGTCTCACTCTGTCGCCAGGCTGGAGTACAGTGGCACAGTCTCAGCTCACTGCAACCTCCACCTCCTGGGTTCAAGCAATTCTCATGTCTCAGCCTCCCAAGTAGCTAGGACTACAGGCACACACCACCATGCCAGCTAATTTTTGTATTTTTAGTAGAGACAGGGTTTCACCATATTGGCCAGGATGGTCTTGAACTGCTGACCTCAAGTGATCCGCCCACCTCAGCCTCCCAAAGTGCTGGGATTACAGGCATGAGCCACCACGGCAGCCTAGTGTTCCCTCTTTTAAATAAAATATTGGAGTGTAGGGGGGTTTGCTCATACAATGACAGTTTAGCCAGCTGGCCCTTCTTTTTTCCCACAGTGACTCCTGCTCTTTGCCCCTCTTTCCTCTCCCACCTCACACCTCCATCATGTCAACTTTGGGATGAAAGGCCACACTGGGGTTGGGGTAATTGTCTGCTGTGGTGGGTTTAAGTCGGATCTCTGACTCTCATTCAATGCAACTGTCTTTAAAGTTCATAAAGAGTTCTGACTTTCAGGCCGTGTTCTGGGCCAAATTGTATTCTCCTAAAATTCCTGTGTTGAACTCCTACCTCCGGGGACCTCAGGATCTGTCTGTATTTGGGTCTTTACAGAGGTAGTTAAGGTAAAACCAGGTCATTAAAGGAGCCCTAATCCAATATGACTGGTGTCCTTATAAGAGGAGATGAAGACCACACAGGTGCAGAAGAAAGACAACGTGAAGGCACAGGGAGAAGACAGCATCTACAAGCCCAGGAGAGAGGCCTCCGGAGAAACCGGCCCTGCCAACACCTTGATCTCAGACTCCTAGCCTCCAAAATTGTGAGAAAATACATTTTTGTGTTTAAGCCACCCAGTCTGTGGTACTTTGCTACAGTAATCCAAGCAAACGAATATAGCCCATAAATAAGAGACATGATTCAGTCCCAATGAGGGAGAGAGTAGAAAGCAGCAAAGGTAGCTGATGACAGGGTTGAGAGGGCAGAGACAGAGGAGCAGATAGAGGGAGGATAAAACTCTGAATGCCAAATTGCATTTTTAGCCCTAGAAAGAATCCCGACTTTGCCCTGCAGTAGTTCCCTCCTCACATCTTCTAATACATTCTTGCACCTGGAGAGGAGTGTCATCTCACTTGCTGGCAGTAGAATGTTTTCTAGAGCTCCACAGGAGGCCCACGTCAGCCTTCCACAGGCCACTGTGCTCGAAATACAGGCTGAAAACAGAGGATCCTTCACCTCTACAGCAGGGGCCGGGACAGCCCACATGCTGTCAGTCTCCAGGTGAGGTAAAGGCTTTACCAGCTGCCCAGGATGAAACTCCTGCATCCCAGGAGGTCGGGGAAAAGCAAATCATGTTTGTTTTACATTCGAAACTCATAAAATTTCTGACCTGGCTCAGATTCAACTAAAATAACTGGTCGCTCTAAAAATGCATGAATGGATTTTTTCGGTTGTGCATGGCAAGGGGTAGGTGAGAAAGAAAGGAAGAAAATAGTTTCTATTTTTTCAAATGATACCCAGTGACCCCAAGGGAAGATACTCTTCTGTCAACAGTGATTATGCAGAGGAATTGGTTCCTGAAAGGCTCCTGAATCCAATCAACCCTGTTTTCTTTGCAATGATAAGGGCTTACCAGGGAAAATCCATAATTCCAGCACTAATACAGTCTTAGTAAAATCTGCCAATAAATCTTCAGAGAAAATGTCAGCAATAGTGTTTTAAATAAACAGAAAAAAACATATTATGTGGTTCAAATTCAAAAACCACATCTCATTATTGCACAAATTCAGGTTTCTTGCAGGTCAGATTTTGTTTCCTAAAGTTACATGGAGGCCCAAAGATAGTCCTAACCCTCCTTCTAAAACCAATGTTAAAAATTCACTCAGTCAACCGGCATTTCCCATGGACCGACTATGGGCCAGGCAGGGTGACAGAAATGAGAATAAACAGACAAATGAGATAGAGCCCTCAAAAAACTCATTATCAGGTAAAGTAGACAGACAAAAATCAATAGATTATAGTGTAATATGATATGTGCTCCAATAGAGGCAAAGTGAAAGAAGACAGGGAAACTCAAAAAGGTGATCATTGTACATGGGATTCTGAAGGCACTTGAATTTCAACTTCCAATCAAAGAGGATACGAGAGAGAAAACATGCTGGTTTCAATGCTTTATACTCTCAACTCAGTCTGACAATATATGTCCACTCTCAACTGCCCCCTCTCTTTCCTACCCCGATGATCTACAACCACAACTGTGATTCGGCGGGTCTAGACTGATTTCTTCCTTTCAACGTTCTCGGAAGTGATGAGTTGACCCCACCTGGGGAGCAATCATTTTTTTTCCTTTCTGCACTTGAAAGAAGACTAGGTAGGTGGAAATGACAGATATAGCAGTAGGGAAAGCCCGCAAATGACATGAAGTGCTACTCTGGGTAACTTTGGGCTCCTGGATTTAACTGCCCTTTGGAGCACAGGCCTTGGGATGTCAGTGAGTGTGGCTGCCTGCGATGGAGAGAGATCCAGATAGTGGTTCAAGAGACCTGGCTCCACCTGCCTTAGCCACTTAACTGGACACATTTCATTTAATCTCATAAACTTCAACTTTCTCCCCCGTAAAATGAGGTCATAGCACCTACTCTGCCTGCCTCACAGAAAGCTTGGGAAATCAAAGGAACCATGATAAGTGGAAATGCTCCTAAGCCTCAAAAACACCGTGCAAATATAAGAGAGGGTTATAATTAACTTAGCCACAGAGCTGCCTTAGGGCTTGATTAAAATACACTGTACCCTCTAGATCGACAAAGTGTGAATGTGGTTAAAAAATAGGGACAGCTACTCCTAAACAGAGACAGTTGGTGTGTGGGCACATCCCCATAAGCATTTTCTATGCCAGGAAACCTGCATATGCTTAGAAACTAGCACGTTTCTGTTGGCCTTATAGCAGCAGTGTAGGAGAGCTCGAAAAATTAAATCTGTAACAGGCAACACCACTGCCAAACACAACTGTCCCAACTCCCAGAAAACATGTTGAACACCAACCCCTGTCAATGGAATAAAATACACCCTGCAATTAGACCAGGGAACCCCATGCAGCCAGACACAAGCATGATACATGCAAATAGGGCCTCTAGCAAAGTGACCACTGTCCTATACAGGTCAAAGCCTATGAATAAAAACGTTTCTTCATAAGAGAAAGGTTTTAGATAGTGAAACTCTTTACCTACCCTGACAAATGATTCACAAAAACAGTACTTTCTGTATCTGATCACAGTAAATTTTCCAATACAATGAATGCTTTGTTTGGCTGAACCATTTAATAGTCATTCACACTCTCTAATGAAACTACTAATTACAAAATCTCTGCATTGCAGGCAATAAAACAGGGTTGCTAACCTCTTTACAGTGCTTTAGTTCTGCCATCAAGTAGCAATTACTATTCAACGGGCCTCCCTCTTTTTCGCTGTCTCACCTCAAACATCCTAATCAAACCTACTGAAAAAAACTAAAATCTACTCATATACATAACTAAGCATACAGGATAAGCATGTATGTACACACACACACACACACGTTAGCACACACTATCCAGGAACCTGAAGAGAAAAAATAGAGGGTACTGACAAGCATTCTAGAAGACCCCCATGTTCCGATTATTCCTTTGCACTGGCTAATTCATGAAGAGCAGGGCTTCAGCTCACTACACACTAGACATGTAATTTTTAGTAACAGGCCATTAAAACTAAACTCTACCACAACAAAAATATGTGATACCTAATGGAGTTGACTGTAACAGAATATGCTGCACATATTTTTATTTATAGATAGCTATCTGTTATCCATCAGTCTCTCCAGTTGCTGCCACCACGCAAAATAGAGGGAAGCACTGAGGCATCCTAAGACATGTTTGTTTCAGGATTATTACCATTATGGCAGCTTCCAAGTTCAAACCATCTCAGAGTAACTTAATGCACCCTGTGTCCACAAGGGCATCTTCACCTGTACCAGAGAAAACAGGAATTAATCACTTCAACCATTACAGCTAGGGCTGCTTAATCACTGGTGAGGTCTATTGCTGAAGAAATCAATGTTTACCACATGACCATAGGCAAAAAGAAAAAGGTAAAAATCTATTATTCCAGTTTTTAAAGGTTAAAGGGAAAAACAGAAAGACTGCATGAAACATTTTATTGTCATTCGTTAATTAATTAATCAAGAGTTAGACAACAAGCAACAGATTTAGAGTAACTTCTGCCAAACCCAAATTAGGTTCAAAAGAGCCAAAATATTTTTTCCCAGATTTGCAGGTTAGACTCAGAATTTGGTGGCTTATCTAACGCACCAGAGAATATATCTGAAGGAATTATTTTAATAACTTAGAAAAGTACTCAAATCGAGCCTACGGAAATTTATATTATCTCCTTTCCAAAGATCCAGGGAACGGTGTAAGAGCTTTAGGGCACATAGGTCAAAATATGTCTACCTATAAAGTAGCCAGATTCTTTGAAGGCATCTGTTTCTTTACAAAACAAACATCAAAATGTATACACTCAGTTTCATTCCTCAAAGCCCTTTAGTACTTTACATTTGGGCCCATATAATTATTCCATTACTCAAAAGACATTTGGAATGCTTCTTTTGGAAAAAATTTTGAATTAGTTTATGAGCCACACAAGAAAATCAGTTTGTCACACATTCTACATATATATGTAGAATATGTATACATTCTGTGTGTGTGTATATATATATATATTCTACATTCATATATATACCTGTGTGCAGTACGGTCAGCCCTGGTTTATATCTACAGAAGAGCTTCAGGGCAAAAAGTCTAAAAGTAATTTCTATTGAATATTTGATGAAGCATGCTTTTGTATTTATGTAAGAAATAGGTTTATTGGAACTTCTGTAAATTTATGTTAATTAAAATAATACAAACACATGATGATTAGCGAGCCAGACTGAATCAGGAATATCTGGGAGATTGACCAGTTTTCCTGTCTCTCCTCCACAAAATACAGCATCTATCTACTCCAAGCTGGTTATAGAAAATGCTAGCATCTCTCATACTTTCCAAAAAGAAATATGTATGAGTGTTCACACTTACACAGAGAGCAAAGTGAGAATTTTCAGGAAGAAAACGACCACTCAATCAAAAGTTCCAAAAGAACTAAAAAATGGACGTATCCAGTAATTCCCAATCCAGCTATATTATAAAATGTCTGGCCCAACCAAACATGCCAAATTACAAGTTACTTATTTTAAAAAAAAAGTTACAGATTTGGGGTCTGAGAATCTGCTTATTCAAAAACTGCCCAGGTGAATATGATTGCAGTCTAAATTAAGAGACACCGTTTTCATTTTACAACCACAAGCTCCAAAGGGACCAGTGACCTAGGTAAATGGCAGAGCTGGATATAGGAGTCAATGCTTTGACTCAAACTAGCACAGTGATCTTTCCATTAAATGTCACCAAAGCTGTGATTAAGGACCATAATGCATGAATACAGGTGACACATAAGAAATTGTGATTTGCTATAGCTCCATAATAGTGCAAACCAAGCTCCTGTGCCAAATCAAGAGATTAGAACATTACTGGGTGTGGAGGTCTATTCTGATCTGCATCTCTCTTTGAGAAGCTGCAGCTTATGGTTCTTTAACGATACATTGCTGGCTACATGTGAGTCCATTCAGCACACTGACAATTCAATTCAGGATGAATTCATGTGTAAACCTTTAATCAGACCCAGACATGTAAGAAAGTTTTCAAAAGTAGCTATTTATAATAACGTTTAAAATGAATGTGTGGCCACAAAATACTCATCTTACCTAATAGCTTAAATTTCACATTAGAAATGTATCTTTTTTCCCTGAAGCTTAGTCTCTATATCTGTAGCATGTTCTCCTGGGAAGGGCCAGCCATTGAACTTTATTAGTCATTTGCAATTGAAAATAATAAAGGGTCTGCCAATAGGAAGGAAGGTAGAGAAATGACTTCATTCATAGAAAAGGGAGGAAAATTCATATCAAGGAGGAAAATATTCTGAAGGAGGAGGCTGGGATCTCCAAAGACAAACTTCACAGCTGTCCCTAGATACCATCCTGCCCTGGATGATAATGTATGGTCTAACTGGCTTTAGCAAAGTTAGAAGATTTTTGTTTTGGGTTTCTCTAAGCATGTTTTCTTGTTTGTTTTGTTTTGGGTTTGGTTTTTGTAAATAACGATGGCCGAGATGGAGCCAGACAGATTATTAAAAGGGTAAACTTCATTGGAAAGGTGAAGGCAAAGCCCTAAAGAAATCACAACTGGAGACTTTCAGATATGCACATACAGCACTTCTGACAAGAGAAATCATTTTGGCAGTTATCTAATGCAGATACTCACAAGGAAATGACCTTGTCAACCCACTCTATTTTCTTATGAGTTTTAAAGATAATAATAATAGCCTACACTTACTATGTGCCAGATACTATTCTATGGCATTTACTTGTATAAACTCACTCAACCTTCACAATAAATCTCTTAGATAAAAATACAAATATAATCTCCATTTTACAGATAAGGAAACTGAGGCATAGAACGCTTAAGTAATCTGCTCAGGGTCACACAGATAGTAAACAGTAAAGCTGAGATCCAAAGGCAGTATAACTTCAGGGTGTACACTCTTCATTGCTCACTCTCTACAGAAGCTACTTGCAACAGTAACTGAGACAAACCAGTTTACATACAAATGTCTTTAAATTGGGTTAAGACAAAAAAAGTTGTAATCGTGTCCAGACAAATCTGATAAATCTTGGATCTAAAGCCTTAAGCCCTTCAAGAGGGCGGTTCTGTATTTAATCTGGTATGAGGAATTATGGTTAGAAGAACATTCTCCCATTGACACTGGGGACATTTTCCAGTACCAGAAGTTTCAAGTGGCACAGACTCTAACATCAAGTCAGTAAAAGAGATAATAAATTGGAAAAATACCTTCTCACTGGGAAAAAGTTGTAAGGATTCACATTTTTGGTAAGGGAACATGCAGAATGGTGGACTTTTGGTAATGTCATGAATCAGAATAGAAAATCTGGCTGGGTGTGATGGCTCACGCCTGTAATCCTAGCACTTCGGGAGGCTGAGGCAGGTGGATCAGTTGAGCCCAGGAGTTCGAGACCAGCCTGGGCAACATGGTGAAACCCCATCTCTACAAAAAATACAGAAATTAGCTGGGTATGGTGGCACACACCTGTAGTCCCAGCTACTTGGGGGGATGAAGTGGGAGGATCACTTGAACTGGGGAGATCGAAGCTGCAGTGAGAGAAATTGTGCCACTGCACTCCATCCTGGGTGACAAAGCGAGACTTTGACTAAAAAAAAAAAAAAAAGGAAAGAAAGAAAATGAAAAGAAAAATAAAGGAAATGGCAATTTTTTGAATAAGAAAAATAAGTATATGATGAATAAGTTCTATAAGAAGAAGTACTATACACACCATGGACAATGAAGTTTGGGAAAGTTTGCAAATTTAACACTTGATGAAAATGCTAAAGATTTCAAGACCGTGGAGAGACCCCGTATCGCTCTATTGGCCGAGAGGGTTCAAGACGGACTGTTTCTCTTCAATTTTGGAATAGTAATCAGGATGAGGTTAACAGACTCTTGACAATTCTTAACATTTTTGAGAAAAAAAAGCACTGAATTTATTCTTTATTTCTTCAAATCTTGTTATAAATGCATACAGATTAATATAACATGTATTGTGTTAACCTAGATGTAGACAGTTTACACCTTGTCTTAATGTTAGATGCGATATACGATTCATATTACAGTTGAAAGGGGATGCATTATTATATACATGTATAAATAATGGAATACTAGCTACTGTAACAGATAAAATCTAAAATCTCAGTAACTTAGCTGAGAATTTTTTTTTTTTTTTTTGAGACAGTTTCTCACTCTGTCACCCAAGCTGGAGTGCAGTAGTGCAATCATATCTCACTGCAGCCTTGACCTTCTGGGCTCAGATGATCCTCCCACCTCAGCCTCCCCAGTAGCTGGGACTACAGGCATGTGCCACCATGCCCAGTTAACTTTTTGAAAATTTTTTGTAGAGATGAGATCTCACTATGTTGCCCAGGCTGGTCTCACACTCCTGGGCTCAAGTGATCCTTCTGCTTCCCAAAGTGCTGGAATTACAGGTGTGAGCCACCCAGCCAGCCTCTCTGGAACTTCTGTCTGACCAGCATGAAGTTAAGGTTCCCACAATTCCCTTTTGGGTTTGATTAATTTGCTAAGGCAGCTCACAGAACTCAGAGAAACACTTACTTACATTTTGTGATGTATTATAAAGGATATTACAAAAGAGAAGAAGAAGAGACTATGGAGTGCAGTATGAAGGAAGGGGTATGGAGCTTTCCTGCCCTCCCTGCTTATACCGCCTTCTAGGGACCTCCACATGGTCAGCTGTCCACAAGCTCCAGAAGATTATTTCTTGTTCACTAAAGTCCAATTGGCCACCAACACAGGGGAGGTCACCATTTTCTGACGTTCAAGGACTCAGGCTTCTCAAGGCTTTGCCATCTTCAGTCCTTGCCTTCTAATGTCACCCAGCATATTAGCATCCAGAGAGAAGATAGAAGAAAATAGGCAATCACACAGAATAATTTTATGAGACAGACAGGGAAGTGGAATATATCACATATACTCACATATCACTGGCCAGAACTCAGTCACATAGCCACACCTAACTCTAACTGCAGAGAATGCTGAGGAAAATAGCCTGCCTGTGCACCCATAAGGAAAGGCACTCTCTGTTCAGTGGGCAATCATTTAACCTGCAATCCAATTTAAAGCATAGTGTAACAAAATATCTACAACTAGAATACTACTCTATTAAATATTTACCCCCCAAAGCTGGGGGAATGCCAACTACGAGGAGCCAGAGCAAGAGGCTGATCATCTTGTATGCCCCCTCTGGATACCATGCCTGAGGCCATCAATGCTAGTAGTGGCCTTGATAGGTTACAGCTTGGTTGCCTAGATTACCATCAGCATTTACACTTCTCTTCACCCACCTGGTCACTCCTATGGATACCAAGTGATGAAAGGTAAAAGTACAAAACAGGAAAACACGCAGGCACATCCCCAATTCAACACAGCACCATGAGGCAGCATCCCGGAGTGCAGTGGTTGAAAGATCACTGGAAAAGGCAATGGTTCTGATCTGGTTCCACTCTTTATTAGCCAGGCAATAGATGGTAAACTCTTTTGAGCCTCAGTTCTTCTGTATGTAAAATGAGAATAATCATACCTCCTCTGCATGCCACGCATATTGGTGAGGTGGCTCAGGGTTTGATTGGTGAAAAAGTACTGTTGAAAGGATCTGATTGAGAGAATACACAGCTGCTGAAAGAGAGAGAGCGAATGAGTGACTGAAGATTATGGAGGAGAGCAATCTATTCAATAATCTCATGTACTGGGATAGTTGTGGAAGAAAGCAGCAATAGCCTAACAGAAAAAACATAAGCTAAAAAATTCCCAAGAGTTTGAAAAAATAAAATTTGTCATGACATACACTCCATAAAACATTTTATGGAAATTAAGAATCTACTTGTTTACAGATAGAACTCAGTATATTCCCAGACACATACCAGAAGGGTAAAGAAAAAGTCAAAAGTTAAAGGCAAATTAGAGGTAGAATTAAATGGCATTTCTCACATGGTTTCCAAATTGGAAACTAGTATTCCACTGTTTCTGAGTAGAAGGCAATGGGGAAATGATACACCACCTGCTCCACTAACTTGCACCTGTTACTCTTTGTCTCCAGAACATACACAGCTTTTCTTAGAATTTTGAGTCCTTACAATCCCCACGGAAGAAATAAAAAAGGCTAATGACATCCATATCTTCTCAAAAAACCTACAGAGTGGCTGCCTATAAATGTGGCCAATAATTTTCACACAATAGCCAGACTCTTTTTCCCAAGAAAAGAAGGTTTTGTGACCGTAATTTCTATATTAATTTAGAAAATACTTGTTGTGGGGAGGTTACCAGGAATTCTTGCACTTGGTTTTCAAAAAGAACTTAACAGTATAATAGACAAAACTGATTATGCATCACTATAGGTTTTCAGTCATTTAATCAGAGGCTCTGAAATGCAGACACAGTGCAGCATTTTTAGGATGACAAGGCAAGAATGTGGCTATTCAGCCTGAAAATAAAGCAGCTTTATCTCAAAAAGTGACCTGAATGTCATCAGAGCCAAAGCACCCTAACATTCTAATTAGAGCGATGCTATTAAATGAAAAACTGCAGAAACCATTGGCAAAAGGATCCCTACAGGAGATAGCAACTAGGAAGAGAGGTCTGAGGATGCACTGTCCTCTCTTTTAAAAAATAAAACCTGTTTATAGTTTTCAGAGCACCATACTTGAAGACACAGCATGTCACATTCCAACTAACTGAGGGCAAAGTGTCTCAGAATGTCCAACCAATCACCAGCCACCCAGTGCTTAGACTAGCTGGGCTACTCTGACCAGAGATCCTTTTTATAAAGCAAAAAGCAAACCATCGTACCCAAATAAGATATAGTAAGGTTCACTTTCCAATCCTGCTTTCTTCAGAGAATCCCATTAATTACTTAAGAATAAAAAGATGCTAAAATACTATAGAAACTCTCTTCTAAAAAGCATAAAGCTCTTTGCTCTATTTTCGCATTAGGTTGTAATGTAAGCAAGAGAATTGATACCTTACATCAAGAAAGACCATCTCCAATTTTTACTTCCTGCCTCACCTAAAACATGTGTTTCTTCCTGGGCCATGTTCCTTTCCTTCCATCTTTTTTTCCTACCTTGCTTCCTGCTTCAACCCTATCCAGCAGTTGCTCCTGCAATTCTATTCTCTCTTTTTTGTTTTTTCTGCATCGTCGGTTTTGTCCCTAACTATGAGCCATTCACGTCAGCCTACACCTATGCTTTCATTTCTCTAATTTAAAAAGAAAACCTTTTTAAGTCTCTTTTGACCTAACTTTCTCAGTCCAGTTACCATTTCTTTCTTTATATTTATACCAAAACTCCTTAAAAATTAGTCTTTGCTCACTGTCTCCAATTCCTCTCCTTCCATTCACTCTTGGACCCATGTTGATCAAGTTTTTACCCCCAACAGTGAAATCAATGACCTCTGCATTGTGAAATCCAAAATTCAAGTCGCAGGCCTCATTGTACTTGACCCATTGATAGCACTTCATGCCAGTGACCACCTCCTCCTCCTTAACATACTTTCTTCATTTGACTTCTAGGACAGCACACTTTCCCAAATGTTCTCTTAGCTCACTGGCTGTTCCTCATAGTCTCTTTTGCGGATTCCAAGTCATCCCCCTGAGCTCTATCAAGTGGGAGTGCCCCAGGGTTTAATCCTGGGACATTTTCTCTTCCAAGTTTACAATCAGTCCCTCTCTAGGTGATCTCTTTCAGTCTCACAACTTCCAGTACCATGAGCTGATGACTCCTCTGTTTACATTCTCAGTGAGACTTCTCCCCGAACTCCGTCCTATATATCCAGCTAACTCTTGATATCTCCCTGTGAGCATCTAAAAAGGCACCTCAAAGGTTATCATACACAAAATTGTAGATCTTCAAAACAAGATCCTGCAGTCCTGTCCATCATGGTAAATGGCAGCTCTGCTCTACCAGCTCCTGTTGAAATGTTGGTGCCATCTTTGACTCTTCTTTTTCTCATCTGCCCTGCATCTGATCCCTCAGCCAATCCTGATAACTTGCCATTCAAAATACCTCCAGAATCCAATCTCTTCTCCCTGCACTCTGGTTCTAGTCATCATCTTTGCTGGTTGGTCTCCTGGCTTCTACATACGCCCTGCTATAATCTATTATCAATTCAGCTACCCAAGGGATCCTTTTGAGCCATAAATCTAATCGCATCAGTCCTCTTCTCAAAATCCTACAATGCTTCCTATGACCTTCAAACACTACATAACATGGCTCTTTAATTCCCTGACATCTGACTACAACCCCCCTCACCTGCTCTGCCCCACTCATTCTGCCACCTTTGCTATTTCTATAACACACCACCATTCTCTGACATCAAAGTCACTGCCCTTGTTATTCCCTCCCCTTGAAATCCTCTTCATCAGAGAGCCCCATAGCTAGTTCCTTATGTCCTTCAGACCTTGACTCAAACATCAGCTTCTTAGTGCACTCTTCTCTGGCCACTCCATCTGCAATTTCAACTCTCCACCTCACATTTCCTATCCCTTTTCCATGCTTTGCTTTCTTCTCCTTAGCACTAAGCTTTATCTAATAATGTACTATAGGTTTTACTTATTTATCTTATTATTGTCCATTTTCTCACTGGAATATGAGCTCCATATAGGCAAAGGCTTTTGCCTATTTAGTGAACTACTGCATCCTAAGCCCCCTGTACAAATTATGACATGTAAGTATTCACCAAATATTTGTTGAACAAGTGAATATATAATCTATTTAACTTACCCATGCATCATGAAGGAGAAGCATAGAGTAGAAATTGTTACCCCACTGGAAAAAGTCACCATCCTCCCTCGATTCATATGCATCTAGGACCTCACCTGTACATAAGTACATTCTGCACAGGTAGACTCTAAGTGTCCCCAGCCTTCAAGTCAAGAAACTCAGCCAAGGAGGTTCATGCTGTCTTCTGCAGGTTTCCATTGCCCTCCACTTCCGTCTATATCACTTTATTTCCAGGGCCTTTACCTTTCCTAGTTCCTCACTGATGCTTTATCCAAGCCCACCCAAGTATCTTAAAAATCAGTGTTCAGATTACAAGGTTTTTTAAAATTGGTAGGGTAACCAAGAATTACTATAACCAAGAATTACTATAATCAAGAAATATTTGAGACCAAGGCAACTAATCCTTTCTCAGTCTGGGAATTCGTCCATTAACAGAAGCTGAATTTGTATGGAATTCAGCTATAACAGTAGACACGAAACCTCCTGGAATGTATCTTTAGCATATTAAAGTACATTGGGTAGGGCGTGGTGGCTCACGCTTATAATCCCAGCACTTTGGGAGGCCGAGGTGGGTAGATCACTTGAAGTCAGAAGTTCGAGACCAGTCTGGCCAACATGGTGAAACCTTGTCTCTACTAAAAATACAAAAATTAGCCTTGGTGGTGCATGCCTGTAGTCCCAGCTACTCAGGAGGTCGAGGCAGGAGAATCACTTGAGCCTAGGAGGCAGAGGTTTCAGTGAGCCGAGATCGCGCCACTGCACTCCAGCCTGGGAGACAGAGCGAGACTCCATCTCAAAAAATTAACAAAGTATATTCTAGGACTCATCACCTTGAAAGAGTCTATTTCTTTCTTCTAAATAATAAGGATCTCAATGCAGGGATATTATTGTTGTTTTTCCTAAATGCACTTCACTACCTGGAGACAATCTATCTCCTACGAAGAAGCCATTATGGTCTTTTGATGCAACTCCCTTTTTAGCAGCTTATTGATCTACAAGCGCCCAGCCAGCCACCACACCACTACGGATATGTGTAATAAAAGCTGCTACAGGCATGCTGCCGGCAGAGGAGCACAAATGTCCTTCTTTGAAATGTTAACAACTCTGCTGACCCAAAGAGAAGAAATTCTCTTCAGTTTGAAATAAACCACTGGGTTCCTACAGGTTTTTAAATAAATATATATATATAACAAGAGACAGTTTTCCAGGGAAAGGGTTACCCACCATTTTATGAAACTTGAATTACTGTATAACTCATTAATAATATTTACAATTATTTTTTACAATTAAAGCCAGCTCTTCAAAACACAAGTTTAACAGAAATGTCTACCCAATGGCTATTGCTGAATTTTGACCTATAGCACTTTATACAACTTGGGCAGAAAGTGCTGGAAATCATTTTCCAGCTTAACCCAGCATAGTTAACTCCTAATATAAATCCAGGAGCTATGGGGGTCACAGGAAATGTTTCCTTGATATGAATCATTTATTCAACCTAGTTTAGAGAGCCAAGCAATGCAGCTATATCTATATTTATCTGCTAAAAGCAAAATAATTACTCTACTTATCTGAGTTAGATGGCAATGGGCTGTGCCCTTCGGATCTTATGGCTAAAGGAGAAGTCCTTATAATCCTGACTGTGACATGACCTGGACTGAACAATAGTTGTAGGCATTTCCAAAGAGAATCTGCTTCTCGGTGAGACCCTAATGAGTGAAACTGTCTCACATATTGTTAACCTGGAATTTGGTGGTCTTTGTAAGAAAAGGTGTGGCCATGACATCTCTCTGCCCCTGAATCCCCTTACAGGGGACAAATGCTTTCTGTAACATTCACCTACCACAATAGGGACAGATATATCAGAGAATCAGAGGCAGACACCTACCATGTTTTCCCAACATCACTGAGCCACTCCTTTTGAAAGTCATAAAAAGTGAACTGAGGAATGAACCAAAGAAGAGGAAATTACAGAAGGCACAGTTTGCCTTCCTTCATCAGTCTGTTTTCATTATCTGACCAAAGTCACCATCAGAGGAGATATGAGGAGGCTGCTCTCAACAACGTTTGAGAGAGAGGCTTCATCAAGACAACCTGAGGACATTATTGATGATAAACATTGAGAAACTTGGAAAAGGATGCTGAGGGAATAGTCAGATATGCCAGTAAAAGACTCAGAAGTAGGCTGGGTGCAGTGGCTCACTCCTGTAACTCCAACACTCTGGGGTTTGGGATGCCGAGGTGGGAGGACCCCTTGAGGTCAGTAGTTCAAAGCTGCAGTGAGCTATGATTGCACCATTGCACTCCAGCCTGGGCCACAGAGTCAGACCCTGTCTCTAAAATTAAATTTTTTTAAAAAAATGTAAAGGTCCAGAAGCAAATTTGGAAATTCTTATATTCATGATAGGAACAAGAATGGAAGTAGGCTTCTCTGTATCCAAGGATGCTGATGAGAGGAATAGTCTGGGAAAGGCATGAAAGGTAGCGAAAGTGGGCAAGATTATCATGAAGTGGTGGCTAGACTTTAAATTGCTTTGTGAATTGGGGATATGGAGGCTTTAAGAAAAAATAAAACCTTAAAAAAGAAAATAAATTGAAGTTTATCATATGCATTACAAAACAATTCACATCAGGGTTCCTTTTAATAGTGAATCCCCCACCCTAGCCCAATTAAGTTATGAATCTTTTTAACATGAGATTTCCAGATCTAGTGCATTAACTGAGATAAACTTTCATTCATTCAACAAATATTTACTAAGTGCCTATTATGGCCCATGCATCATATCCATGCATTATGCAAAACCCTGAGGATAAAAAGGTGAATAGGAAATATTTCCAAAATGGTCTCAAAAGGGAGGAAACATATGGGTAAGCAAATAAATATGACAAAATGTCACTATTGCTGGAAAGAAAGTATGTTTGGTATGTCCAGAAGCCTAAAGGAGGGAGAAAGTACTTCAACCTGGTAGTTGGGGATGAGGGGACATCCAGAAGGACTGGGAGAAAGGGCTTTAGGCTGATTCCTATGGGATTCGCAGGCACTGGACAGGCAGACTTGGAAGTAGAGGGCTGAGATGGGGAGGAGGCTTCCAGACAAAGGGAGCATCATAAGCAAAAGCTCCCAAGGGATAAAATAGCTTAGCTTGTTTGGGGGCCCAGGAGTTCTTCACCATGACTAGAGCAGAGTGTGCTGGTGTGGAGAAAAGTATGGAAGAGAATGGAATGCAAGATGGGGAGGTGGGGACAGCCATGTCACCCAACTGGTGGGGCCTTATGTGCCATGTGCCATGATGAGGATTATGGACTTTATTCTGATGGTAGGCTGTGGAGAGCCACTGAAGGGTTTCAAGAAAAGTAATAACATATTAGTGTTGTATTTAAGGAAAATCGCTCTAAATAGGAAGCCCTGACAAGAGATTAGAGAAGAGAGAAACCAAGTAGACAGTGCTGCCAGAGCCCAGGAGACCAGGCAGGACCCTAGGATAGGATGGGGAGATGGACATAAAAGTTATTAGGAGTTAAAGTGACTTGTTCACTGCTTGGGTGAGTCGGGCAGAAGAGAAGAGAACCTTGAAGATGAGCTCCAAATCCCTGCTTTTGGCAAGTAGAGAAGCAATAAGCCGTGTTCTCCAAGACAGAGGAAAATGAAGAAGAGATGAGTCTGGAGGAAAAAGATAAAATAGATTCCTTTGGACTCACGGGTGATCCTAGTGGAGATATCCAATAGGCAAGATGCTTGGATGGAAAGACTGGCTAGAGATTCCCAGTGCAACTAGTCATGAGTGTAAAAGAAAATGGCCCTAGACATGGCTGAGACTGATCCAGGAGAAGGTACAGAGTGAGAAAGAGAAGTGGAATTCTGAAGGATATCCACACAGTCTGAGGAAGAAAAACTGGCAAAGGAGAAAGAATAAGAATAGAGCTACAGACAGATCCGGTAGAGAACGGTGTCTGGAAAGCCAGGGAGGTGAAGTTTTTTCAGGAGCAGTCCCAGGAGGGGGATGGGTGAGGAAACCTAGCACACGCGAGTACATGGGAGGTGCACATGAGGAAGGAAAGAACGCCAGGCAAGCAGAGAAGCCACAACTAAAAAGAAAAAGGGCCAAGCAAGTCACCTTCCACTCCGTTGATGTTGACATTGAGGAAGGAGTGAGACAGAAGAGGTTGAAGACACAGAGGCCAGCCTCTCCCAAAGTGGAAGGTCATTCACCTCACGAAGTGCAACATGTCTCCCTCCCTGCAGAGCACCAGGAACGAAGCAGATCACCCACCTGGAACCTTCAGCACTGGCCTGTCCGGGGCTGCATCTGGGCATCTCTTCCAGCCCTGTGTTGACCAAAACATGAGCACTGAAGTTATTCTGCTTCAACACCCCTGAAATCCCTTGGAACTTTCATGATCCCTTGGTAATGAGAGGCCAGCTTTGGTTTTTTTAAAGCATTATCAACTGAAAACAAATGGAGTTCTTGCTACAATTCTGAGGGGATTTTTCATTCCAGCTATAGTTTGTATAAATAGAGAAGGCAGAAACACATTGTCTTAACATAGGGACTCTTGAATGAAGCCACCCTCATAATTTTAAGAATAAATGATTGGGCCGGGTGCGGTGGCTCAAGCCTGTAATCCCAGCACTTTGGGAGGCCGAGATGGGCGGATCATGAGGTCAGGAGATCGAGACCATCCTGGCCAACATGGTGAAACCCCGTCTGTACTAAAAAATACCAAAAACTAGCCGGGCGTGGTGGCGGGCGCCTGTAGTCCCAGCTACTCGGGAGGCTGAGGCAGGAGAATGGCGTAAACCCAGGAGGTGGAGCTTGCAGTGAGCCGAGATCCAGCCACTGCACTCCAGCCTGGGCGACAGAGTGAGACTCCATCTCAAAAAAAAAAAAAAGAATAAATGATTGATACCTTACTCAACAGTAGTAAAACAACTTGAAGTTTTACTAACATTCTCTACTCAGTTTCAAAAGTGATATGAAAACTGCTAAAGAAGACAACTATACTCTATTTCTTTTTTATCAGTTCTCACCTTTTCTTTACCAGTTCTCACTGAATTCTCTTCCCTGGGGTTAAAATGCCTTCTGAGAGGTCCGTGCTCAACCCTGGGTTTGTCTCACACCCTCAATAGCTGGTTACTCTCTGCCTCAGTGCTCTATCTGTTTAAAGTTCAATCTATGATCAAGTTAATTGAAAAAGTGATTTTAGTTCAACTTTCTGGCTCTTGGAATTCTTGATTTTTTTCTCCACAAGCAGCAGGAAATTTAAAAGGAGGTGGAATGACTTGTCCATTAGTCTCCATCTCAGTAATCAATCATTGTAAAGCCCTGATTTCCCCCTCTTACACGTCAGAAGGGAATAAAGCAAAATGTTATTCTGTCTACACTCTTCCCTAATAGCTACTTTCAAGGAAAATGTTGGTTCGGGATGAACTGATTCCCCTTTTTTCTAAATGCTTCTTGTTACTAGTTGCAAAAGTCAACCACAGACTGCCCCAAAGACAAAGTTTTCTGGTAATTTTCCTTAAAGAAACTGCACCCTGCACACTGAACAACACAATCTGAATAAAATTTTACCTTTCTTATCAGAATTGTAACAATCACTCATATGGCTTGAATGTGCATGCATGTGAATATTTGCTTCAGATCTTTTGTTTTTGTTTTCAAAAAACAAAATATCAGGCCAGATGCGGTGGCTCACACTTGTAATCCCAGCACTTTGGGAGGCCAAGGTGGGCAGATCACTTGAGGTCAGGAGTTCAAGAATAGCCTGGCCAACATAGTGAAACTCCGTCTCTATTGAAAATATAAAAATCAGCTGGGCATGGTGGCAAGTGCCTGTAATCAAGGCTGAGGCACAAGAATCGTTTGAACCCAGGAGATGGAGGTTGCAGTGAGCAGAAATCACACCACTTCACTTCACGATGGGTGACACAGCAAGACTCTGTCTCAAAAAAATAAATACATAAATAAAATATCATAGATGCTTTGGAAGTTCCCTGGCACCCTTCCCAATTCCATTTCTTTCCCTTTCTTGAGAAAAGTAAACACCATCCTTCATTTTGTGTTTATTAGTCTCATGCATATTTTTATGCATACAATGCAAACATGTTTCTTTAGATAATATCTAATATGGTTTTACCTGTTTTTGAACTTCGTATAAATGGTATCGTATTCTATATTTCATTCTGCACTCTACCTTTCTTACTCAAAGTTGTGTTTGTCCATTTGGAAACATACATGTGCTTCATGTAATAATATTAACATACATGTGTTATATAATAGAAATGATCACAGTATATTTGAAATACATGTTTTAATATTAATTGGGTCAGGCATGATGGCTCCTGCTTGTAATCCCAGCACTTTGGAAGGCCCAAGGCAGGCAGATCACTTGAAGTCAAGAGTTTGAGACCAGCCTGGACAACATGGGAAGGCCCCATCCCTACTAAAGATACAAAAATTAGCCAGGAGTGGTGGCAGGTGCCCGTAGTCGCAGCTACTCAGGAGGCTGAGGCACGAGAATCACCTGAACCCAGGAGATAGAGGTTGCAGTGAGCCAAGATCACACCACTGCACTCCAGCCTGAGCAACAGAGTAAGACTTGGTCTCAAAAAATAATAATAATTAATTAATTAATATTAACACATGTATTTCAAATATACCATGATCATTTCTATTGTATGAATATACCATACATCATTATCTATCTTCTTATTAATGAACATTTGAATCTTTTATTTTGTGATACTGTCACAAACAGTGGTGCCATGGACATTCTTGGATGGGCTTCATGTGCTCATAAATGGAAGGGCCGGGCCACAGGCACGCACGTCTTCAACCTCATGATAGAGTGCCCCATCTCTCTCCAGTGTTGTGCCAGTGAGCAGGCAGCATCGCCTGAGCATGGAGCTTCTTTCGGGTAAAAACAACCCTAGCCCATCCAGGCCTGTGAAATACTCCAGGCCCTTGGGGAAATGGAGCTGCATTGCCTAAATAGAATCACTATTATAAAGATGAAGAGAAATTGAGGGCAAAACTGAATGAGAGGGACTCCAGAGCAAATAAAGTGTCCAACAGAGTGAGCTCCAGAATATAGAACAGCAGGGCATTTTAAAAAGCAGGAAATGATATAAATGCATGAAGATGACCTAATATAAAGTAAATTGCCTTTTCTTGGCAAAATACTTTGACGCCAAAAAAAAAAAAAAAAATCAATTGAAATAATTCAGATACTGCAGTCTCCCATAAAAGCACCAAATCTGTCAAAGTTCTGTGAATGCTCACAGCAGCTTGTACTCAAACGAAACATCACCTGTAGATGAATCCTAGTGACTCCTGGAAGGTCCTTTAAATGCCATCTCTGTGCATACAGATTTACAAAAAAATAGGCCAGGCACGGTGGCTCACACCTGTAATCCCAGCACTTTGGGAGGCTGAGGTAGGTGGATCACCTGAGGTCA
The DNA here is from genome assembly GCF_003255815.1 of Theropithecus gelada. Classification (NCBI taxonomy): domain Eukaryota; kingdom Metazoa; phylum Chordata; class Mammalia; order Primates; family Cercopithecidae; genus Theropithecus; species Theropithecus gelada. Next base: position 165,603,108 of record NC_037670.1, on the reverse strand, counting down.
GGAATTTGAGACCAGCCTGGCCAACATGGTGAAACCCCATCTCTACTAAAAAAAAAAAAAACAAAAAAAAAGAAAGAAGAATACAAATTAGCCAGAAGCGCTGGCGGGTGCCTGTAATCCCAGCTACTCAGGAGGCTGAGGTAGGAGAATCACTTGAACCTGGGAGGCAGATATTGCAGTGAGCCGAGATCATGCTGTGGCAGTGGGCGCCTATAATCCCAGCTACTCAGGAAGCTGAGGCAGGAGAATCACTTGAACCTGGGAGGCGGAGGTTGCAGTGAGCCAAGATCGTGCCACTGCACTCAAGCCTGGGCAGTAGAGTGAGACTAGGTCTCAAAAAAAAAAAATTACAAAACAATACACTCTTTTCATCCTTGAATCACCTGTTCACTGCCCAGCTTATATTTATACTTGCTGTTTTTAAACATTATGAATATACGATCTCTGATATGATGTGATCTATAAAATTTGGGCAGCAATGGCTGCCTTCTAGGAGGACAGGCATCTGGGGGACAAGCAGGGGTGGCAGGGCGACTAGACAAGCATTACCTAGTCAGGGCTTAAAACATTTAAGTGAGGCTGAGATTCTACCTTATCAATCCACAAATATCTCTCTAAGAACATCTTAAGATCGATTGCATGTCGCCTTTTCTGCAAAACATGCCCTGACTGCCCCCAGATGGGGCCCAGTCATTCAGGTTCCCAGCACAGAAATCTCCCGTAGAACTAACCAGGGTGATTATACTTGTGAGTTTACCTGCCTGTCTCCTCACTTTTTAGCTCCATGAGAACAGAAACAACAGATTTCACTCAAAATCCTTCATCTCAAGTAATGTGCCTAGCATTGTTGGTGCTTAATAGACACTTTTTTTAATAAGTTCAGTGAAATATTCTTCATCATTCAATGATTTTTAAATGTCCCAAGGGATGTATTCATTAGTTTTCCTTGTCTTGTGTATTGGTACTCCTTAGAAGCTCTGTTTAGAAAAAGCAAAAAAAAAATCTAAAGCTCAAAAATGTTTAGCTGTAAGCCCTATGAGGGCAGGAATTTCATGTTTTGTTAACTTCTGCATCCCAAGCATACTTTGGCTGTGCCTAATACATAGGTGCTCAATGAATGTGCTGAATAGGCCGGGCATGGTGGCTCATGCCTGTAATCCTAGCATTTTTGGAGGCCGAGGCGGGCATATCACCTGAGGTCAGGAGTTCGAGACCAGCCTGGCCAACATGGTGAAGTCCCATCTCTACTAAAAATACAAAAATTAGCCAGGCATGGTGGAGTGTGCCTGTAATCCCAGCTACATAGCCTGGGCAACAAGAGTGAGACTCCGTCTCAAAAAAAAAAAGAAAAAAAATTGTGCTGAATGAATGAAGAGACTTGGCTATGAAGAATTCCACACACTAAACAGAATCCAGTTCCTTTCTCTATTGAGTGTTTAAATGTTATATTTATTTCATGGGGGAATTTACCATTTTAACCACTTTTAAAGTCCAGAGGCATTAAGTACATTCACACTGTTGTGCATCTATCATTACCTTTCTCTTAGGTTTTTCACTTTAAACCTGATCTGCACATCACATTTCAAGCCATTCAAAAGAGGAAAAGTTCATTTTTATTACATGATTGTAGAGTGGTAAGAAATTAGCTATTCCTATTGCAAACTAGCACCCGGGATGATCTCTTTAGAAATTGCTTTCTTTGTCTCTCACGTATGTCTGTCTGTCTCTCTCTCTCTCTCCCTCCCTCCCTCCTTCCCTCCCTCTTTCTCTTTCCACCCCCCATCAACTTTCACCTTTCCCATCTTTTTACCCTCCCTCAACCATGTACCTATTATCTACTTTTTGTCACCTAGATCTAACTTTCTCATCAAATGTAAAAGTGTAAAAGGGCTTGGAGTTTATAGAATCGAAACACATTATTTCACATATGAGAAAATAAGTCATATAAAAGAAGGTATGAATTCTCTCAAAAACAGCAATCAAGACATTAGGATGATTTTTCCATCTATTCATCCACCAAGTCACACCCCTCCTCCTCTCTGTGTATTATTTGGGGGTAGTAAGTTATTAACATATCTGCATCTAAATAAATGCCGGTGATTCTGACATCTAACATCTAGATGTGTGCATGTGGGGTGTGCGTGTTGGTGTATGATGGGTCAAACTAACCCAGAGTGTGTTTCGCATTCTGCCTGAAGGCCTAGGATTACTTACTAATAGCAAAGAGGGGGAAATGTTTTTAACCAACAATCCAAAGTGGAATATACAGTATTGATCCTCTAATTGATCCTTACTGACCCTACAGTAAAAGAATAAATAAACTGACCTCTTCAACAGAAAAAAAAGGCTCTAGACTTTGTTGACTCAATAAAAAGAGCTCACTCCTCCATTCCCTGACTAGTTGATTCCTGATCCAATTGACGCAGGTAAGACCTCCTGAGGAAACACCTGATACCACTGCACATGACAATGAACTTGGGAAACCCTGAGCTGGAGTGTAAGCTGCCTTAAGACAAGAACCAACCATGCCTTTTTGTTCTCCCTCCTCACCTAGCAAAGAGCTCTGCACACAGCAGGTTCTCAAAACACATCTCTTTACCCCATCCATTCATTTGCCCAGTGAGTCACAGGTTTTCTTCTCGAACCATTGACTTTCACTGGTTAGTTGAGCTTTAGGATGATTGAGGAGGAGAGGTGGGATATGAGTGTGTTTATTTATTAATACGGGCATACACATGGCATATATGCAAGGAGGTGCACATCATGCATACAAGACTACAGATGTTTGCATGTGTTACTTTCAAGGTGAGTATGTCTCAAGTTTTTTAATCAATCGGCAAACAGTGTTTCAGAAGCTATAAGTACAGGACCCCAAGTGTGTTTCAGAAATTAAACAGTTCCTGCCCTCTAGGAATTAAATAAAGAGTGCAGAAAGAAAGAGGCTGTGGAGGCCCCTCAGCTAATGAAACCTCCTGAACTCCAGTCTATATTAGGTTTACCACCTCTTTTCCCTGCAGCACCCAAAGCCTCCTTGTATTATAAAATTAAAACTAATGGAACTACAGCCACATGTCACTGAACGACAGGGATATGTTCTCAGAAATGCATCGTTAGGCGATTTTGTCATCATGCAGACATCAGAGTGTACTTCTATAACCTGGATGGTGTAACCTGGTACACACCAAGGTTATGTGGCTTAGCCTATTGCTCTGAGGCTATAAACCTGAACAGCATGTTACTGTACTGAATACTGTAGGCAATTATAACACAATGGTAAGTATTCGTGTTTCTAAACACAAGAAAGATGCAGTCGAAATGCAGTAGAGAAGACAAAAAATGATACACCTGTGGAGACTCTTACCACGAATGGAGCTTGGAAAACTGGAAGTTGCTTTGGGTGAGTCAGTGAGTGAGAGGTGAGTGGTGAGTGACAGTGAAGGCCTAGGACACTACTGTACACTACTGTAGACCTTATAAATGTTGTGCACTTAGGCTACACCAAATGTATACAAAATATCTTTCTTTTTCCAACAATAACCTCAGCTCACTGTAGATTTTTTACTTTATGTGCTTTTTAATTCTTTTAACTTTACAACTGTATGAAATATTTTCTTTCTGTTTTTTTTTTTTTCTTTTTTTGAGATGGAGTTTCACTATTGTTGCCCAGGCTGGAGTGCAAAGGTACGATCTCAGCTCACTACAACTTCCGCCTCCCAAGTTCAAGCAATTCTCCTGCCTCAGCCTCCCGAGTAGCTGGGATTACAGGCATGTGCCACCATGCCCGGTTAATTTTTTGTATTTTTAGTAGAGACAGGGTTTCACCATGTTGGCCAGGCTGGTTTCGAACTCCTGACCTCAGGTAATCCACCCGCCTCAGCCTCCCAAAGTGTTGGGATTACAGGAATGAGCCACCACGCCCAGCCTCCTTCTTTATAGCCTTATCCTATAAGCTTTTTTCTGTTTATAAAATTTTTTATTTTTCAACTTTTGAAACATTTTTGTTAAAAACTAAGATACACACATACATTAACCTAGGCCTGCATAGGGTTGGGATCATCAGTCTCGCTGTCTTCCACCTCCACATCTTGTCCCACTGGAAGGTCTTCAGGGGCAATGGCACACGTGGAGATGTCATTTCCTATGATAACAATGCCTTCTTCTGGAATCCCTCCTAAAGGACCTGCCTGGGGCTGTTTTATTGTTAACTTTTTTTATAAGCAGAAGGAGTACACTCTAAAATAATGATTAAAAGTATATCATAGTAAATATATAAACCAGTAACAGTCATTTTACTATCAAGTATTACATACTGTACATAATTGTTCGTGCTAGACTTCTATACCACCAGCAGTGCAGTACGTTTCTTTACACCAGCATCAACACAAACACAGGAGTAATGGGTTGTTGCACTGTGACATCTATGATGTCACTAGGCCATAAGAAGTTTTCAGCTCCATGATAACCTTATGAGACCACTGCCATATGTGCAGTCTGTCTTTGGCCAAAATGTCACGGGGCATATGACTGCGTTTCATTTTTGGCTTGCTTGTCATTCTTCCCCTTTGCACTTCCTAAGGGCAGACCTTCATGGTACCCACTACCCTGTGCTATATTACACATGATTCATATATTAGATATTATTTTTACTCTATGAGTATTTTTTTTTCAGATGGAGTCTCGCTGTGTCACCCAGGCTGGAGTACAGAGGCATGATCTTGGCTCACTGCAACCTCCACTTCCCGGATTCAAGCCATTCTCCTGCCTCAGCCTCCCGAGTAGCTGGGATTACAGGCATGGGCCCCCATGCCCAGCTAATTTTTATATGTTTTGTAGACACAGAGTTTCACCATATTGACCAGGATGGTCTCAATCTCTTGACTTCATGATCCGCCCACCTCGGCCTCCCAAAATGCTGGGGTTACAGGCATGAGCCACCATGCCTGGCCATGAGTATTTATTTATTGTCCATCTCTCCCCTCTGGAATGTAAGCTTCTCCATGTGGTCCAACACTGGACCTGATGTACAGCCCACAGGCCCTCAATAAATACTTGTTGAATGAATGAATGTGTCCTTCATGTCTATAACTTCATCATCTACCACAGCGAGCAAAGTAAATACGCAAAAGTTATATGACAAAATGTGTATGCACTTTGGTCAGTGAGCTTCAAAACAGGGTGTGTGAGCCGCTCTAATTACTTCCATTTAGAATTGAGATTCCAAGAGTATTATTTCCTTTTTCCTCTCAATTTGTGGAATCAATATCCCAGTTTCTTCTCCACCTCACTCCTGCCCCGATAGATTCTAAGATGATGGTAGAGTGTGGTAGGTGTGTTCCCACACCTGGAGCCAGAATTCGAACTCTGACACCTTCGTTTCCTAACTAACTGTGAGACTTCGCAAGTTATCTGACCTTTATGTGCCTCAGTTCCCTCAACTTTAGGATGAGAATTTAAAATAATACTAATACTTCCAAGGGTTATTATGAACAATAAGTTAGCTAATACATGTAAAACTTTTAGGAGAGACCTGGCATCAAGGTTGGCTATAATTATCATTAATCTCTCTCCCACCCCATCAACTTTGCAAGTGATGTTTAATGGAGATGGAGAGGACGGGGGGAAGAAGCGAGAAGCTTGTGAGAATTCTGTGAGTTGATGATGGGAAATTAAAATACAGATTTACCATAATTGACCATGAACTAAAGCCTTCTGCCCAATATATTCAAGTAGCAAAGTTTCTTAAAGTGTAGAATGATATACTTAAATTTAAACCCAAGTTATCATGGAATTATATTCATCTGAAACAAAGTATGTGCTTGGTTCTTTTAGAGGCTATAGGCTCTATGTGGCACTGTCCAACAGAATTTTCTCTGATGGCAGTAATGTTCACTGTAATCTGCACTGTCCCACACAATAGCCAGTAGGCACATATAGCTATTGGACGTTTGAAATGTGGCCAATACAACTAAGGAAATAATTTTTTTGTTTGTTTTTTGAGATGGAGTCTCACTCTGTCACCGAGGCTGGAGTGCAATGGCACGATATCAGATCACTGCAACCTCCGCCTCCTGGGTTCAAGCAATGCTCCTGCCTCAGCCTCCCAAGTAGCTAGGATCACAGGCACATACCACCAGGCGCAGCTAATTTTTGTGTTTTTAGTAGAGATGGGGTTTCACCGTGTTGGCCAGGCTGGTCTCAAACTCCTGACCTCAAGTGATCCGCTTGCCTCGGCCTCCCAAAGTGCTGGGATTACAGGAATAAGCCACTGTGCCCAGCCTATTTTATTTAACTTTGGTTATTGTTAACTTAAACAGTCACATGTGGGTAGTGGCTCCCCAGCTGGGCAGCACAGCTATAGGGGATTTGATATACAAGCTCCCTGACTTGGTCCATGCCTGCTCTCCAGCTCCGGGTCTGCTCCTTCTCCTTGCCCCAGAAATCAACACTCACAAGGCCAAACTGCTGTCCCACACCTCTATGGTTGTGCATATTCTGGCCCATTGACTGAAATAGCCTTCCTCCACATCCACCTCCAAACCTTATCAAACATCTTGTTCAGATTTCATTTCCTCAGGACAACTTTCCCTAACCTCCTCCCGCCTACCTCCCGCTACTGCCAACACAATCTACCATCACTTCCTCTGTGTTTCTCTGCATCTGTTTCTATTGCTGCTCTCATCATCCTGTAGTTGTAACCTATTTTCTGTGACACTAACAGACTATGAAAATTGTAAGGACCAGGTCTTACGCGTTTCTTCATCCTAGTGATGTGTGCCCAACACACAATACATGTGCAGTAAATATTTGCTGATACCATTATTAATTTTTAAATATGTGAATGTTTTCTTAAAATTATTTTTGGAGCATTGACAACCACCTTGTGATTATGGGAACTATTTAAGTCAAAGTCTATTATAAGGCCAATTTTCAAAGAATAAAAAGTTCTTAGAGTATCAGTTGAAGTTCTTATTTCAAACCATATCAATATAACATTTTAGTACAAACTAAATAATATAATTGATCCCTTAGAGTTCCCTAGAACAAAATCCTACCTATAGCTCTTCCTCCTAAGGGTCTGGAAGTCTCTTGGATTTCAGAAACTGATCTTGTCACTGATCTGTCCCCAGTGCCTGCAGTCACTTAGTAGGGAGACATGAATGAGATTTAAAAGCAAGAAGACAAAAGGACCTGATTTAAGACTTGTCACGGACACCATCAAATGGGAATTCAGGGTAATCCACCCTTGCTGTACCCTATATCCAATCTTACCCTCAAGAAGGAAATAATTGAAACCTTATCCATCACAAAAAATAATGTTCATAAGTGATGTGTGTCTGCTTAGTGACATGCTAGCCAAAAAAGAATTGTCTGTTTTCCTTATTCTTTGGCAAAGCTCAAGAAATGGTCCTTTCATAGACTATGTAGCATGTGTTGCAATACTAACCTGGTCTGACAGCCACACTGGTTCATATTTTCCCATCATGATTTTCTAATTTTTTACTTAAATTCTCACCCAAGTGTTTCTTTAATTAGAATAAGCTCATGATGGATACATTTCTGTGAATCTAATTTGTATGAAATATTTCCCAAATGTCAAGCATCTGGTGAATGTATTTTACAAATGATTGTCTTTCCTGACCTCCAGGAACTTACAGTTTAATAATGCAAACAAATGAATACACAGTGATGAGAAATGCATATGTGTGGGTACAGCATGGCAGAAGGTCCTTGAGGAGAGTGGATTTCAGAATGACTAAATCCAAATGACTTTACCTTCAAATCAGACATAGATTTGATGTTCATTTTCTTATTAATTATGTGGTTTTATGTTGAAATGCACAAATGGCACTTTCTAATGTAATTAACATCGATTTAACAAATAACTAAGTTCTTTAGATCATTTAGATAAGTCTCTAATTTTCCTATATATTAACAGATTTTAAAGTCTTTTTTCTGGTTTTCCTTTTCCCTTGCCAATACATATCTTCCAGAATTTTAATCAAAGTAGATATTTCAAAGAAGACAAAGGTCTGAGATCTCTTTAGCAGTTTCTAATGAATAATGTGAGATAAACATCTTTTTCTAAAATGTCTCATTTAAATATAGGGATATCAATTTATCTTTTTAACTTCCTTATAAAATCTGCCCATCTAAGAGGAACACTGATTAAGTGTAAAAATTATGTTCTATATGTTATTGGAATTGCTTGTGAATTCTACTAATATAACATGCACTTATTTCCAAAAAGTGTCTATTGCTGCTCAGAAAAGGAAGATCTGGTTTTCAAAGAGTGTGTTTTGAGGTTAAAAATGAAGATAGTGACCCTAACTCTCTCAAGATTTGTAAGGCTGGCATGCCATCTATCTCAATAATACCTAACAAGAATGTCAAATGGACAGAAACAGCCATGGTAAGCGGGTGCTTGCCGCTGACAGTGATTGCTGTATTTTGGGTGATGGGGAACACCATTTCCATTAGTTCAAGTGAAATACAATGCCCTGCCAACTCTAGGTATCAGTGTATTCAATAACCCTGCTGTGCCATGTCTATTTTCTGTTGCTGCAATTAAAAATCAGTCGATACAAAGTCAAAATGTTGTACATCCTTCCCCTATCCCTTTCCCTGTCACCGTGTTTCCAGCTTCACCGGAAGAACATGTCACTATGGCAACCAATCCCTCCGGTGCACAGACCAAGTCAACCTTTCTAGTCAGACTGCCAAGCAGAGCAACAGGGAATCAAAGCTCTGAATGGAACCGCCAGAAACCATGAATTCCATCCCCCTTTCTCTAAGTGGGGTTAACCAATACAAGAAGGGATACCTCTCTTGTTCTAGAAGGCATTCAAGGAAGGAAAAGTAAGAATATCCTTCAACAAATTCTCCCAGTGTTTGCTGTTCATTATTAACATGAATTCTCCCTTACATTTCAGCTAACTTCCTCTCATTTCAACTTTAAAGAAAGCAGAAAATCATGGATAAAATAACACTTTATAAATCTGAGAATCCGAACACTGTTATAAGGTCACTCATTGTCAGAAACTATTCTAGGCCCTCTTGTTTTCCTGCCTTGATGTCCAAACCCAAGCTGCTCTCTTCTGGACTCCCCTAATATTCTGTACATCTTTACAAAGTGGTAATGCTCCAAAAGGGTCACCTCTTCCAATAAGAGCCCAATTGTGAAGCAAATGGGATATTGGTTGTATTAACACACCCACAACAAAATCAGCTAAAATCCCTAGTCATTCTAAAGAAGGTACAAAACAAACACTTAGATTCTGTCTCTGAAGTCACCTCACCTAAATCTGACCTGGCCACCTAGACCAGACCCACTGCTAGTCATTCTTAAACAATTGACTTTTTTTCAAATTAACAATTTTTCCTGATCAACTGCATACTTGTATCCATCAAAGAACATCAGTTCTCATAAATATTACTTTAATACAGCAGCAAACTTCACAGCATTATAATGAGACATTAAGAACTGCTTTTATATCTTGGCCTCAAAGACTTTGCAAATAATAGTATCTTTGTCACCTTGACATCACCATTTAATAGTTAAAGAGAATGAAACACCAGGGGAAAAAAAACAGACTCATAAAATCTGCACATCTTCCTGGGATGTAGCTACCATAGAAGAGAACATATTCCTTTCTTCAGAGCAGTATTAATACACATTCAAACAATATTCCAGTGGGTTGACAACAGGATGGTTCTCAAAGTATAAATCATACAAGGTTTACAAATTCCATCAGATAAGCAGAATTTTTAAAGTAATGTAATCATATTAAAGTATCAAATAAATTTGTATCATTGGCAAATGCAGCTTGTTTTCTGTTTTGGTTATACACTTTGGGAATTTTTATATACATTTTCTGAAAATCTCATTTTTTTTCTCTGACATGCCCATTTTGGTGTTACTCAAAGAACTATTTTTTTGTTGTTTTTACTTATTAGATCTTGTTGATATTCAATGCACACGAGAAAGTCACTACTGTCAACCACTGTTTCAGAAGGAGACATGAAGAATTGTGATATGATGCTGCTGGTCAGCTGGCTTCGAGCTGCTTACAGGACAGGGGCTGTGATTTATTGGTGTTTATATGACCAACGCCTACACCATACCTGGTATAGTATAGCGCTCAGCAAACGTTTCTGGTATGAATAAGGCCTTCTGTGTGAAATGTTTCCCCCAATTTCCCTTGATTAAATCAGTTCAACAAAAAGTATTGGGAGCCTGTCTACCCCGACACATGACTCTTACAGGGCTTCCTTTAAGAGCACAAACGCCGTTCGAGATTCCCTTCTTCTCAGAGGCTGATGAAGCATTATCCTGGATAAGAACCCTGGACCATGAGGTTCCACTCGAATCCCGACAGAGACGCGCGAAAGGAGAGGCAGGGGAGAGAGTTAAGCCTGAACCAAGCTTCATTAGCAGCTATTGGGAGGCAAGTTCCGGCCCCGAGGCTCAGCCAGGCCTGGATAACCCGACCGCCTGGAACCCAGAGACCTGATAGCCTGTGGCCTGGGGAGGAAACGCGAGGGGCTGCGTGGCCTACAGGCTCCGAGCTCTCCGCAGCGCCACGCCTAGCGCCCGGCGCTTACCTTTCCGAATGAGGGCGGCGATCTCGGGGTCGAAGCCCTGCCGGTGGCACTTCCTCCAGAGACCCATGTTGGTGGAGTTGTACTGCCTGCTGCACTCGTCCGCGGGGCTCATGGCGAACAGCTGCCGGCGATTCCGCGCCCGGAGGAGTTTGCCCTCCCAGCGGTCCAGGCGCGAGCGGCTCGCCCGGAGCGGCAAGTTGTTGTTATTGTTGTAAATGAAGCCGGGGTCGACCCGGCGGGTGTTGAAGGCCTTGCACCTGTCCCTGTGCTTCCTGGCGTCCGTCTCGTACCAGTGGTCCGAGCAGATAGCCACGGCCAGCATGCCGAGGGCGCAGAGCGCAAGCGAGAGGCCGGTGTAGAGCAATAATCTTCCGGCAGCCATGCCTCCGCTTGGCGGCTACACCATGGGCATGATCCGCCGCAGCCTCGCCTTCCCTCGCCGCACCCGGAACAAAGCGGCGAGCGGCCGAGCTGGGGGAGGGGGCAGGAGAAGGACTCGCGCCGCGGCGCCCCCTCGGCCCCCGCCTACCGGAGCGCGGCCCGGGGACTGCGGGGATGGGGGCGGGCGGCCTAAAAAGTTCTGATCTGGAGAGGCTCCCGCTGGCTCCTGGGCATCCTCTGGGGCAGGTGCAGCCTCCGGCGGCGGCGAACCCAGTGCAGCCGCCTCCCGCCCCCTCCCCTCCCCGCAGGAAGCTACTGCCCCGAAGCGGCCGCCTCGGCTCCCAGCCCGGCTTCGGGCGCCGCTGCCCTCGGGCCGGAAACTAAATGCCAAGTGTCCTCGGCTGCGGTGGGGCTTGCGGGGGTTTCTTTGTGCAGGATGGTGACGGGACAGAACTCGTCTGTCTCTCTAAGGGAGACGGGGGGTGCTGTCAGGAGGCGCCACCCGACCACCGGGTGAAGTGGAACGCCCCCGATGCGGCCGGCGGGCGAAAGAAACCTCCAGGTGCTGGGGCCAGCTTCTCCGAGTCCCTCCTGGGTCTCCGGCTCAGAGAGTCTCTCCCTCCCCGTCTGCAAGCAAAGACCTGGGGCGCGCACCCAGAAATGTTCTTCCTCTCCGGGTCGGATCCTTTTAAAATCTCCGTTCTCTGGTCACCAGCAGGTCGGTTGCTCCTTCTGACCCGCGTGCTGCGCTCAGAGGCGCACTCCCAGCGGACGCACGGTCTCGGCCGACCTTTCCCCGCGAGCTCCCCGGTGCACTGCCTCTGGCATCGCCATTCAGGCGGCCCCTCGGGCCGACAGCGTGGTCACCTGGGCGGCGTTACCGGACAAGTCCCGGCCGGGGGTCTGCGGAGACTGGGCGGCTGCTGGCGGACGCGAGGGGCGGGCTGCGCGGCCGAGGGCGCACCGGGCAGCGCTCGCGGCGCGCGGCGCTGGCGGCTCGGCGCACCGCGCCTTCAACACCATGGACAGGTCACGCCGTCGCGGCGCGCTGCCGGCCCAGCCGCCAGCCCCCGAGCGTCACGCAGCTCTTCCCAGCGCCGTCTTCTGCCTGGAGTGTCCACCCGGCCGCCTCTGGACCCGGCTCTCCCGCGACGCCTCCGCCTCACTTCATCTGGCACCCGGGAGCCCCGGGAGCCTGCCGCCCAGGTGCAAAGAAAATGCCGCAGGCACCAAGGAAAACCCCGGTCCCGGCCTCTCCAAACAATCCGCCCCTTTCTCCAGCCACCTGAGCCCCTGGCACTCTGGCACCCCGTCTGCTCTGCCCAGCTGGGCTCAGCCGCTCTCAGATTGCACCATTTTCTTCTCAGCCCACCCCAGCGCCGAGATGCCGGCTCACTCGGCAGCGTGCAGAGAATCCCGTCCCGGCCTCCGAGTCCCACGATCCGGCTCCTGGCGCGCGGTGGTCGCCGAGATGAATGGGGAGAGGGTGGGGGAGGGAGGCTGGGTTACTCGGCTTCCCCTCGTCGCCTCCTCCTCTAGCCGCGGAGGCTCCGAGGCGTGGCAGGCTCGGCTGGTGCCCGGGAGGCGCGAGAACCCAAGCTGAGCCCAGGGGACTGAGGAAATCGCGTCGCCCGGGTGCGGGCGCAGGAGGCAGCCGCTGCCGCGCTCTCTTGTCGGGCGCGGGTAGCTGCAGCCTTGGCTAAAACCCACAGACGAGAACACCGAGCGCGCAGCCAAAAGCTAGTGATGTCATCCGTGCAACGTGAGCCTCATCTCTTATTTTTCTAGCCTCCTTAAAGATAAACTGCACCATTTCCCAGGCACGAAATGTCTAAGTCTTATTCTTTGACCAGGCAAGTCAATGGTGTCTAGATAGGTATGTGCCCAACCACATCCATATTTATGCACATATACATATATGTGGTATGTAGCATGTTTACATGCATTATTATAAATTTAGGGATGTTGCCTACAGCTCCTGTTTCTCTTTTCAGCATGGGAAATTCTCTCAAATCCACGACAGTTATTTAAAGGAAAAACTGCTTATTGCGGAGTGGGCCTTCAAAGGGGCCGAGCGAGCTCTCTGCGTCCCCGGTTTGGGTCGCTGGTGTCTCTGGATGCATTTGATCTTTCTCCCCACCCCCCGCCCCCAGAAAGCCACAGGCGCTACCTTGCTAGCTACAGGCGTTTCCACCCAGGGCTGAGCTGAGAGCGGCTGCGGAGTTATCCGGCCAGCCCCAGTCCAGTCCCAAGCCAGAGCCAGGCACCCCGACACACACCCACCTCCACCTGCCCTCCCTCCTCAGCAGGAACAGAAAGAAGAAATTTGGCCGATCCACTCAAGACAAGGAGAGAAATTTAATGGTGGATGGGGGGTGGTCGGTTAGTAGATATTTTGAAAACGCTGGTGAGCGAGCGTTGAGGAGGGGAGGTGGAGTTAAAGGAAACCTCGATGTGGGGTTTGTCATTTTGTAAGGGTGGCCGCTGGATTTAGGCTCTGCAGGGGTTCTGGGAGGTAGCGCCGGACCCCAGACCTTGAGCAGGTGGGCCCCAGGCAAGCCCCGCTTCATCCCAACCTCAGCCCCCCTGCTCTGCTCACGTGAGACGGCGCCGCAAAGGCTGGGAGCCTCCCTCCCGGCATCAAACGCTGGGGTTTTCACTCTAATGCTCACCCCTCGTTTTCACCCTCACTCCAAAGTCGAGGTCCGGCATTGCCGGGTAAAGAGTTGCCGTGGGGAAAAAGAGAGTGTCTCACACCCTGCTTTGCACAACGGGGCTTGTGAGCCAAAATGAGCGCACCTCCACCATATTCTTTTTGTCTTTTTTTTTTTTTCCCTCTGTCTCTCTCCCTCTTTCCTGCATTTTGAAAATCGCGAACGAGGCGTTTCAGTGCCATCTAGTGGGGGAGGGGTGTGCCTCGCTTTCGCTTTTCACCCCTGGATTCTGCAATGGGATTTGCCAAAGGGACAGCAGAGCCTGAGGAGGCCCGCTGGATTCTCGGGTGCCCGGCTGGTCGAGGGACTGCAGGCATGCGCCCTTGGCCAGATCTCTGCCCTCTGGCTTCCCTAGGATGTCGACATACAGCCAAGTGACTTTGGCGCCAGTGTCTTCTCACCTTCCTTTCTACCCACCCCCCTTAACCAGGGCACCCTCCCCCAACGTTGAAAATAGATAAACAAATAAGCGCAAACACTTTGCACTATGCAAACAACATCTTAAATTTCTGAAGTTATCTTCTTCACTAGCGTCCAGAGCACTTTTAGGCTAACAAGCTACCTGCATTTGATAACAGGGAGGTAAAAAGAGGGGAGATGACATCTACAAGGTTACTCAGGAAATCAGGGCACAGGGAGCCTTCAAGCCCCAGTCTCCTGGTTCCCAGCCTTCCTCTCTCCTTAAATCCAGCTGAAGGGGGTGCCCCTGAGACCACTGGCAGTCCAGGCAGTTGTTCATTCCCAGTGAATATACCTGTTTATTTTGTCCCTATCTTTCCTTCCTCTTCCATTGTGTCACCCATCTAGTTTCTCCTGGCCTGTACCTGAGGCCTGCCTGCAAGGATGTGCCTGGCCCACTGCCCAGGGTCCTCAGCAGTCCTGTATTTTGGGCCCTGCTTGCAGTCAGAACCCAAATGGTACACTATCCTCCTCCTTACTGAACATCATTAAAATTCTATTTTGAAATGTTTGTCCTTGATGAAATCCCAAAAATCCTACAAAGTTATTGATTCATGGCCTCCTTTGAAGTGCAATTACCTTGGGCAGCCCTATATTGTTATGGGATGATCCTGGTCTTCAGGGCTAAGATGCTCGCATGACTATCTTTTCTTAATTGGGTGATCTAAGTTTCTTCCTGCTGCCTGCTTCCAATTCCTTCCACTCTGCTAGCTGCAGCATCACCATCTTTGTGTTTCCAACCTATTTCTTCCCATTTGCACCAACACTGTCCCAGATCATAGGATCTCAAAATCAGAAATCTTTAGAGTCAAACACACACGTAATAATGCATGAATCTCTTTTAGAACATTTTCCAGAGAGTGAATGACCAGCTTCTGCTTGCACACTTGAAGTGATGGGGGAATCACTTTGTCTGCAAGTGGCCCAGTCCACTTCAGACAGTGTAAGTAGCTAGACAGTTCTTCCCTATACTGAGCTTTCTCGTAAGTCTGTATAACTTATACTCATTGGCCTTTGTTTTTGCTTTCTAGAGGCCCACAGATGAGGCCTGATTTATCTTCCATTTAGTGGTCCTTCTTGCCCTTGACATCAGTCATCATGTTCTCCCTACACCTTCTTTCCTCCAGACTAAATACCCCTTGTTCATTCTTGTGCTTGCTCTTCTTTGGTTTCTGATACTTCCTGGTTGTTGGTGTTCCTTTTAGCTAATACTTCCTTCATCTAGAAGTCATGTAAACCTATGAAGAAAATTTGGTAAGTCTGTCATGTTTTTATATGACCTTTGTGGAGTTCTAATGATCCTCACTTTCTCTTCTGGGAGCCCATAAGTCATCCCCTTCTTAAGCCAGTCCTAGAAACTTGCTCCAAAATGGCATTAAGGTCATTGATCTCTGATTTGTGAAATCTGCATTTTTGAAATTTGGAGTTTCATTTGTTCACACCCACCCACTCCCTTTTTTAAAGTGACATTAACATTCTGCAAGCTCTCTCTAAAGTCACCGAGAAAGGTTGAGACATCATTGAAAGTTCTCTCCATTTCCTGGAATACAGTTCACCTGGAGCAGACAGATGTTTTCCTCCAATTTCTTCACCCATTCTGAACTGTCCTCAGTTACCATATTGTTCTACCCTATACCCCACCTCTGGCCTGAAAATCTCTCTTTGACACTGTCAATTGAAAGCAAAAATAGTTGATGAGATGTGCTTTCTCTTTGCCATCTATCAATATCAATATTACACAATTTGGCCAGGTGCAGTGGCTCACACCTCTAATCACAGCACTTTGGGAGACCGAAGTGGGAGGATTGCTTGAGCCCAGGAGTTTGGACAAGAGCCTGGGCAACATAGTGGGATCCTATGTCTACAAAGCCGGGTGTGGTGGCATGCACCTGTGGTCCCAGCTATTCAGGAGGCTGAGGTAGGAGGATCACTTGAACCTGGGAGGTCATAGCAGCAGTGAGCCATGATGGCAACACTGCACAGCAGCCTGGGAAACAGAGTGAGATCCTGCCTAAAAAAAAGAAAAACAAAAAGAAAAGGCACCATTTGTCTAGAGAAAAGTTTCCCCACATATTCTTATTTCTTTTTTCGTAATTAACTTTGCAAAATTTGGACATTATTTGTAACCCAAAAGTTATTTTGAACTCTAGCCCTCCTGACACAGGTCCCAGGTCAACGACATGCTAGTATGTATGGGTGAACAGGTATCCTTCTTTTCTCATCCAGATCTTCTTTCTAAATCTCAGCTTTAAGACTGGGCAGGGTGGCTAATGGCTGTAATCCCAGTACTTTGGGAGGCCAAGGCAGAGGATCACTTGAGGTCAGGAGTTCGAGACCAGCCTGGCCAATATGGTGAAACCCTGTCTATACTAAAAATACAAAAATTAGCCGGGCGTGGTGCCGGGTGCCTGTTATCCCAGCTACTTGGGAGGCTGAGGCAGGATAACTGCTTGAAACCAGGAGGTAGAGGTTGCAGTGAGCCAAGATCATGCCACTGCACTCCAGCCTGGGTGACAGAGTGAGACTCAGTCTCAAAAAAAAAAAAACAAACAAAAAAATCCGCTTTAGAGAGTCATATTAGTTTAACTACCTTCCTTCTCTTCTTCCTCATCAGAATCATAACACCAAAAGGCTCTTTTCGTCTCACCCCGGGGCATCTAAGTCCTCTCCTTTTATTTTTTTCTTCCTCCACCCCACCACCATATTAATCTTCTTAAATTCCACAGTTATCCTGTACTAGGGCTGGGCACAGTGGCTCATGCCTGGAATCCCAGCTTTGGGAGGCCAAGGAGTGCAGATCACTTGGGTCCAGGAGTTCGAGACCAGCCTGGCCAGCCTTGCAAAACCCTATCTCTACTAAAAATACAAAAATTAGCCAGGCATAGGGGTGCAGGTCTGCAGTCCCAGCTACTCAGGAGGCTGAGGCACGAGAATCACTTAAACCCAGGAGGTGGAGGCTGCAGTGAGCAGAGATCGTGCTGCTGTACTCCAGCCTGGGTGACAGAACGAGACTTTTTCTTAAAATAAAATAAAATAAAATTCTGCAGTAGTTTCACCTTGTCTGTACTGTAAAGCTCAGACCTTTTACAACTCTGTAAGACCCTGCCCAGGGCTTCAGCCTAGCCTCTAAAGATGAATTCCTCAGTCTCAAAGAAACACCCTCTAAACATGTTTTGAAAGCTCCACCCTGCTATCACTCCTCTTGCCCACATAATATCTAACTGCTCTGGTTTTTCAGATTCTTACAATTACAGGTGCCTCATATCAATAGGTCAAATAAACATCATTTGATCATCTCAGTAGAAGCTAAAAAGACAACCAATTAAACCCAACAAACATTCTTGATATGTAAAAGGTCTTCCTAAACTAGAGATAATTTTAAATGAATCAGATCATCTCCTACATAAAGAAATATTTCAAACTAGTAGGAATAAAACAAATAACACAACAGAAAAAAAATGTGCAGTTTATAAAAAGGCAATTTACAGAAGAAGAAATTGAGATGGAAAATTAACATATGAAAAAACCTCACTAGCAATCTACGGAATACAAATGTTTTTAAAATACTGTTTTTTACCCACCAGATGGGGAAAAAATGTACATGTCTGTTAATATCAAGTGTTGGCTGGGGCATAGAGAAACATGCTCTCATGCACTTCTGGTGGGAGCATGAGCTGATAGAGCCACTCTAGAGGGCAATTTGTAGTCACTGTTAAGATGAAAAAGACATGTCTCTATAACCCAGCAGATATCCTTCTGTACTTGTCTGCCCATGTCATCACATAACTATTTTCTCTTGTGTATCTTCACATCACTCCTCTGTGCATCTCCATCTCCAAATTTCCCTCTTCTTATGGGGACAACGGTCATATTGCTATAGAGACCTACCCTACTCCAGTTTGACCTATCTTAATTATCTTAATCAATGACATCTACAATGATGCGATTTTTTTTTTTTTTTACAGAGTCTTGCTCTATTGCCAGGCTGGAGTGCAGTGGCTCAATCTCGGCTCACCGCAACCTCTGCCTCCCAGGTTCAAGTGATTCTCCTGCCTCAGCCTCCCGAGTAGCTGGGACTACAGGCACGCACCACCATGCCAAGCTAATTTTTGTATTTTTAGTAGAGATGGGGTTTTACCATATTGGCCAGGATGATCTCAATCTCTTCACCTCGTGATCCACCCGCCTCGGCCTCCCAAAGTGCTGGGATTACAGGCGTGAGCCACTGCAACTGGTCGTGATGATGCTATTTCTAAAGATCACATTCTGAGGAAGTGGGGGTTAGGACTTCAACCCGTAACTCTACTTTTCATACAGAAAAAAAAGGAGCATAAGAAAATATACATGTATCTACTTATTTGTGCAAAATCAAAGGGTAAAAAGCCAAGCAGGCAACAGTAAGTTGACAGCAGGAAGCCACTAGCACCTTGGGTTAAAAGTAACATTGCAAGACCCCAGGGCAAGCATACAAATGAAAGTCCACATACCATGTTCAATGTTTAAAATAAGTCAAATGACAAATTG
The DNA here is from genome assembly GCF_003255815.1 of Theropithecus gelada. Classification (NCBI taxonomy): domain Eukaryota; kingdom Metazoa; phylum Chordata; class Mammalia; order Primates; family Cercopithecidae; genus Theropithecus; species Theropithecus gelada. Next base: position 165,584,428 of record NC_037670.1, on the reverse strand, counting down.
TTAAATCAAAGTGTGTTCTATCCTTCTATATTACAAATACCTTTATGATGACAAAATTTTGAAATAAATATATGTAAAGTTATCTTAGTTTTTTTTTTTTTTTTCTTTTAATAGAGACAGGGTCTCATTCTGTTACCCAGACTGGAGCGCAGCGGTGTACTCCACTGTAACCTCAGACTCCTGGGTTCAATTGATCCTACCATCTCAGCCTCCTGACTAGATGGGGCAACAGACGTGTGCCACCACACCTGGCTAATTTTCATATTTTTTTGGTAGAGACGAGGTTTCACCATGTTACCCAGGCTGGTCTCACGCTCCTGGGTTCAAGTAATCCTCCTGCCTTGGCCTCCCAATGTACTGGGATTACAAGCATAAGCCACCATGCCTAGCAAGCTATGTTTCTTCCATAAATAAAAGTAGGCAAAATAGCATGTGCTGGTGAACCAGCAATGTTCAAATTCATAGTAAAATAAAAGCATTTCATAATTCATAACTAATTATACATATTTTTTCTTTTTCTTGATGTTTACTCCAGAAAAATCATTAATCCTATTGCTATAATCAAGATTTTCACATAACTTCTATTGATGGCAATGCCAAATGTTCTTAACAACTTTTTGATTCATTGTAATTTTTAGATCTTTTTTGGTTTGTTTCGAGACAGGGTCTCTCTCTGTTGCAGAGGCTGGATTGCAGTGGCGCCATCACAACTCACTGTAGCCTCGACCTCCCAGGTCGAGGTTAAGAGATCCTCCCAACTCTGCCTCCTGAGAAGCTGGGACTACAGGCACCTGCCACCGCTTTTGGCTAATTTTCATATTTTTAGTAGAGATGGGGTTTCTCCATGGTGCCCAGGCTGGTCTCAAACTCCTGAGCTTAAGCAATCTGTTCACCTTGGCCTCCCAAAGTGCTGGGATTGCAGGCATGAGCTACCATGCCCAGCCAGATAGGTTTTTTTATTATTATTAATTTCAACTTGGACAAATTTCACTCTACTGAGACAGTAACACTTTTATTGGAAGTATTGGTAAAATTTTTAAAGCAAACTTATTTTGAAATTTTACATGTTATTTTCAAGCACTGTAACAATCACATATGAAAAGCTCTTATTAGTGCAGAACAATACTATATTTTACTTTTATCATGTAAATCATGATCATATATACCATTTTTTTTTACCATCTCTTAAAGTAATATCTAGATCCATACAACATTTCTTAAGTTCTTCTTTCAAATATTCCAATGCTAGGATAAAGAAAACCAAAAATCAAAACATATTGCTTAATTTATTAAAATCTCCGTTTAATCAAGACCATATCTTGATCTATGATGATTGGAAAATAGTTTTTATAGACATTACTTTGGGATAATGAATCTTCTCCTTTATAGTCTTTCTTTCTTTTTCTTTTTTTTTGTTCAAGCCATTCTCATGCCTCAGCCCCCCAAGTAGCTGAGACAAAGGCATGCACCACCACGCCTAACTAATTTAAAGTCATAAAAACGTTTTCATTTTCTTGTCCTAATGTCCTAATATTTTATTAGAATATCATTTTGATTTCACATGCAGTTCATTTCTATTTAGAGAAAAACATTTTCTTTAAAATTTAAAAATATATTTTAAAACTAAAGTGAGAAAATGCCAAATTTAGATCTGAATTTTTACAGATTTTTGTTTCTGTACATTATTTTTTTGCTTTTTTATTTTCAATTTAATCCTTGGATTTTGTTTGGCTTATATATTAAAAATCCTCAAAAGAAAGGAAACTAAGCTAGAAACCTTTTAAGGAGGACTCCCTTTCAGGACCTCCTACCTATTTTGTTTACATTATTAATAACAAGCAATAGTTCATATCAAAGAATTGTGGATAGCACAAATCCAAAATTGATTTCCTTTTCCATCAAAGATCACATTTTGCTCTGTATTTGAGCATCATCTGTTGTTTCAGGTAGCTGGCATACCTTATATCTAGTATACCTTATGTCTTTTCTAAATAAAATTTAATGACTTTAGCAGCATTTTTTAATCAGACTTTCCATCATATGTCTTCAAGTGGCTATACGATCAAATTTAAATATGCTTTGTCTGTGGATAGATTCAAGATATATCTCAAATACCTATAATCTTTCAATTTCTCCAAAGAATTTTACGACTATTGGCTCAAGCTTAGGCCACATCTCTTAGTAACACATTAAACTATGTACCATATATGATACTAGCATGTTTCTGTATTTTAGGCCAAAATTCAGAATGGGTCAAGAAATATAGTTAAGAGCAACATGAATTGCTTCATATTGCAAAACAGTCCTCAGTGACCATGTACAACTGTTGCAAAATACCACCCTAATACCCATGTAACTCCAGAACCAGAAATTGGAACACCAAAGGAAGACAGAAAATGGATACTTACGCCTTCTGGGAAATTATACTTCCTTATTCAAAAATCTGCTAAACACATGCTGTCTGGGAGAAAAGACTGACAAGTTAATTGTCTTGTCCTCTTTTGTGTCTAAGTGCTTCTACCTTCAGATCCCCTCAGCGCGCCAAAGCGGAATCCACCCCCAACATCAGCAGCAATACAACCCAAAGCACTTGGTGGCACTCAGATGCAGTTGTCTTTCGTTTCGAGGATACAGGCCAAGAGGCATCTCAGAGCGTTTTCCTGCGGCCCGTTCTGTGTTAACCAGAAGAGCAGGAGTTTAGGGTCACAGTCCATGCTGTGCAGACCTGATGCAGGAACTCAAGACATAGAGGCAGCCGTGAGTTCTTCAGTTCAGTTATTTGTGTGTGTCTGGAATATGCAGAGCCCTCTAACATGTGGGGTTGGGAAGGGACCCTCTTGCTGGGGACTAAGGGCAGCCTAGCTGAAGAAACAAAAAAGGAAGAAGTATTTCCTAAAACCTGGGACCAGGTTTGCCCAACAGAAGCTGGAACCATGGAGACACCTGTCTGGCCAGAGCTGGAGCCATGAAATAGATGCAGCTGTTGCTAGAGTTGCTACTTGTGGCAGAGAATAAGGGAGGAATACCCGGGCTTCTTCCTTTCTTCTGTTCACCAATCTCTTGCCAGAACCTCCCAGGGCCTGCACTCAGCAGGAAACCAGCTGACATGGGAACCTTGGGACATGCCGATTTCAGTCCACTGCAGTACAACAGAGCAGGGAAGGGCAAGGAACAAATGTTAAGGCAAACAGGACAGGGTGAACTGGCACGCAGTGAAACTGCAGAGACATTCCAATTAAATCAGGACCAAGATAAACATGCTCTCTCATACATGTATATATGAGATGGTTTTTGAGATAGGGTCTCCCTCTGTCAGCCAGGCAGGAGTGCAGCGGCACACTTACAGCTCACTGCAGCCTCCACCTCCTGGGCTCAAGCAAGGAGCCCAGAGCAATCCTCCTACCTCAGCCTCCCTAGTACCTGGGACTATAGGCATGTACCACCATGCCCAGCTAATTTTTTTGTATTTTTTTATAGAGACGGGGTTTTGCCATGTTGCCCAGGCTGATCTCAAACTCCTCACCTCAAGTGATCTGCCCGCCTCAGCCTCCCAAAGTGCTGGGATTACAGGCATGAGCCACCGCATCAGGCTATATTTAATATATTAGAGGTCAAGAATAGGGCAGGAAACAAAAATAAGTGTTATAACCATTGGAAAGGAGGATGCAAAACTATTATTATATATAGAAAATGACTGAAAACTCAAAAGAATAAAGTAACAAGCCAGTAGCACTAATAAGAGAGTTGGATAAGATGGCTGAATGTAAGAAAAATAAAGATATCAATATTTTCCAACATAATAGCAATTAATTATTAGAAAATATATTGGAAACCTCTTCCATTCAAGATAACAACAAAAACTATAACACACTTATGAATAACAGTTACAAAGAAAGGAGAAGATATGAAGAAAACTACAAAACTTCATTGAGAGACATAAATGATATAAACAAAATGTAAAAACCTACCATGTTCTGGCCGGGCGCGGTGGCTCACACCTGTAATCCCAGCACCTTGGGAGGCCGAGGCAGGCGGATCACCTGAGGTCAGGAGTTCAACACCAGCCTGACCAACATAGTGAAACCTCATCTCTACTAAAAATACAAAAAAAATTAGCCAGGTGTGGTGGCACCCGCCTATAATCCCAGCTACTCAGGAGGCTGAGGCAGGAGAATCACTTGAACCTGGGAGGCAGAGGCTGCAGTGAGCCGAGATCACGCCACTGCATCCCAGCCTGGGCGACAGAGCAAGACTTTGTCTCAAAACAAACAAACAAAAAAACCTACCACGTTCCTAAATGAAACAACTCAATACTATAAAAGTGTCAATGCTTTTCAAAGTCATTTATAGATTTAATACAATGCCAATTGAAATCTCCATTTGTTTGATTTGGAACTTGAAAAAATAATTTTCAAACTAACCTAAAAAATATTCATGACAACAGCTAAAATATTATTAAGGGATAATCTTTCATAAATACTAAATTTTTTTAAATCACAGTATTTTAAATAGTGTGATACCCACTTCCTAGACTCTGCATTCCCCATCCCAGAGGCCTCAGTATTTTTTTATAAATAAAAAGAACAGCCGGGCATGGTGGCTCAAACTCGTAATCCTAGCACTTTGGGAGGCCGAGGCGGGCAGATCACGAGGTCAGGAGATCGACACCATCCTGGCTAACACGGTGAAACCCTGTCTCTACTAAAAAATACAAAAAATTAGCCGGGCGTGGTGGCAGGCACCTGTAGCCCCAGCTACTCAGGAGGCTGAGGCAGAATGGCGTGAACCCAGGAGGTGAAGCTTGCAGTGAGCTGAGATTGCGCCACTGTACTCCAGCCTGGGTGACAGAGCGAGACTCTATCTCAAAAAAAAAAAAAAAAAAGAACAAGACATGATTCATTAAAAATCATGAAAAACATGATTTGTAAGAAATTGGACCTGTAAGTGACTACAATTCCTCAAGATCTAGACAAGTGATGAGTAAATGGCAGCCTCCCAGCCAGGTTGTGACCTGAGTGAGTGCACAGCGATGCCCCTCGGCCTACGCAATGCCTCAATGTTTTCCAGTCATTGAATTCTGGGCTGAGGAGGCATAGGTTATGTGGACAACATCCCATTCTACTTCCAAGCTGACTTCTGAGGCTCGATCCTGAAAGTCCTGATCAACTGCTACACTGTTTCCTGTAGACTGAATTGCATTCCCCAAAAATTCATACACTGAAGCACTAATGCCCAATGTGATGATATTTGGAGATGGGGTCTTTGGAGGTCATTGGATTTAGATGAGGCCATGAAGGTGGGGCCCTCATGATGGGATCAGTGCCCTTATAAGAAGAGGAAGAGACACCAGAGTTCTCTCTCTGCCACATGAAGACACAGTGAGAAGGCAGCTGTCTACAAGCCAGTATCTGAGCCCTCATCAGAAACTGACCATGCTGGCACCCTGATCTCAGACTCCCAGAACCGTGAAAAATAATTTCTGTCATTTACGCCACCTGATCTATGGTATTTTCTTATAGTAGACTGAGTAGACTATGGCACCATTGCCCCCATAGCAACTCGAGGAGACACAAGTTTGAACCATAATGTGGAGGGTCTCCCCCATATCCTGCCCAATCAAGTGACATTTTTACATGTTGCAGGACAAGGTATTGACAGTTCTAGAGTGGGATAACTCTCAGTTCCCCTTCTAGATATCGAGTATTTCCAGGGGAGGGGGATTTTCTACATATTGCCAGGACTTCATTGTCTCCTTTTCCTTTTTTATTCCCCCACCTTGACAGCCATGGTTGCTGACCTCATTCATTCAGTCTACACTTTCTAGGTGCAGGTGCTCTTCTAGGTTCCTGGGAGATACCCATGAATAACAAACAAAGATCCCTGCCCTCCTGAAGCTTATGCTGTACTAGTGGGAAACAGGTAAAAACCAACTTAATTAAAAAAAAAAAAAAAAATGTTTTTTGAGACAGAGTCTCTCTCTGTCACCCAGGCTAGGGTGCAGTGGTGTGATCTTAGCTCACTGCCACCTCCACCTCCCAGGTTCAAGCAATTCCCCTGCCTCAGCCTCCCAAGTATGTGGGATTATAGGCATACACGCAAATGTTTATATTTTTAGTAGACATGGGTTTTACCATGTTGGTCAAGCTGGTCTTGAACTCCTGACCTCAGGTGATCCGCCCACCTCAGCCTCTCAAAAAGCTTGGATTACGGGCATGAACCATCGTGCCCGGCCATATTTTAAAAGATGATAAATGCTGTAGGAAAAAAATAGAGCATAATGTAGGCGTTATAGACTGAATGTGTTCCACTGGAGTTCATATGTTGATGCCCTAAACTCCAGTGTGACTATATTTGGAGATAGAGTCTTCAGGAGGTAGCTAAGGTTAGGGGGGCGGGGCCCTCAGCTGATAGAACTGGTGACCTCATAAGAAAAGGAAGAGATCTCTCTCTTTCTTTCTCTCTCCACATGAGCACAGAGAAAGGGCATGTGAGGACACAGTGAGAAAGAGGCCATCTGCAAAGAGATTTGGGAAAGGCCAGGAAGAGAGCCCTTAGCAGAAACTAAACACACCAGCATCTTGATCTGGGACTTCCAGCCTCCAGAATTGTGAGAAAACAAATATCTGTTTTTAAACCACTCAGTTCATGGTGTCCAAATAAAAATCATCAAAGCAAAGCCAAAGGGAAGTCATCTCAGACAAAAAGACAAAGGGGGATCATCTCAGAAAAGAGAGAAAATTGTGCAGTCCTTGGAGGGTACATGAGAATTTTGTGGTGGACGGTTTTATTGACCTACACTCTCTCTCTCTCTCTCTCTCTCTCTCTCACACACACACACACACACATGCACACACCCACAAACACACCCTGGCCCACCACAGCACAGCCACATGAGCCCAGCCAACTCCAGACTCCAGCTTGGCAGTGGAGGTCATTCCTACCAAGGGGAACCTTGTCTACCAAAGGGAACCCTGAGTGTGGGAATTTCCATTCCTCCACCACTTCCGGAAGATGCTGGCCTTACTAGGAAGCGCCCCACTCTGGAAAAGAAATTACTTGTCAACAAAGGCCTGTGCAAGCCTGAGAGGCACAGCCAAGGGCATTACATGACAGGATGCTCACATGGCCACAGCCTGCAACAGCTGACACAGGCACAAAAAGCAGCTCACTCATAACAAACCAGACGTTGGCTGAGTAAGTCATAAGATAGTCATTCAATAGAATGACAAGCAGCCATTAAAATTAACGTGCTGGTGTTATATTTAAGAATGTAGTGAAACACTCAACAGATACTGGTAAGTGGAAAAAGTAGGATGTAAAACTGTGGGTAAAATCTGATCCAAATTTTGTGAAGAAAAATAAATGACAAGGAAATACACCACAATGTTAGGATTATTTCTGGGTTATTTTCTCTTTAAGGGTTTTTGTATTTTCTAGATTTCTACAATGAACATGTATTACCATCTGAAAATAATGGCCATATTAAGATAGTAAAGGTACTCACATTCAAAGGCTTATATGTATGATTAATTCTCCATGTAGCCAGCCTTCCAGAAATTTCTACTGAACAAATTCATTCAAAAGCACAAAATCTATAACGGAGTCATTGACATCTAAAATTAAAAGTACTCTCCTTAGAGATAATTCTGCTTCTAAGTGCTTTGAACTATATATTTTTGCCTTACTCTTTTTGACAGTGAAGAGTCTTTTCAGGAGAAACGAATCATGATTTTTCCAGGGTTCTCTGTTCACTGCTTTCAATTTTCCATCCTTTTATGACATTTATGAGGCAAAGGCCATCTCCTCCCTCAGCTGGTCATTACGTTTCAGTCTGATGGGCACCTGCTATAAAGAAGCACAGGTATGGCACAGGACTTCACATGGCTTTGCCAAGTTTACAAAGGCCAGCTATGGCGGGACCTGACAGGGGTGGAGTTCAAATCAGAACTGAGCTGGGGCAGTGGAGAGGGTAAGTCACCACTCCTGAACTACTGGTGTCACAGAAAGAGAATCAAGAAGCAAAATAATAAGACCCCAAACATACACAAGAGGAAAGAAAAAAGACCAGAGAGGAAGCAGGAATTATGAACAGAAAGCAAGATTCTGGACCAGTAAAAGGACAGTCTTGCGAAGAAAACCAGAACCCCTTGAACTGCCTCAGATACCTGAAAGATAGGGCACGTTAGAAGAAAAGCGATGGCCCAGCTACTCAGGAGGCTGAGGCAGGAGAATCGCTTGAACCCAGGAGACAGAGGCTGCAGTGAGCTGAGATCCCGCCACGGCATTCCAGCCTGGGTGACAGAGCGAGACTCCATCTAAAAAAAAAAAAAAAAAAAAAAAAAGTTATGAGCCGCCAGCTCCCATTTGTTGGTGACCTGCTTTGTCACAACAGTCCTATGTACTGCTATTATCTTCATTTATCAGATGAAGAGAGTCACTCAGAGAGTGGTTTCTCCAAGTTTATCCAACTGGTAAATAGTGGGGTGGGGATTTAAAAATCTAGATGTAGCTAACTACAAATCCCACTCTCTGTGCACTATGAATCTGTTTCAATTAGCAATAATCACATCTCAGGTAAACCTCATTGGCTACAATACTGCCACTGCACAAAGCTTATGAATCTGTTACAGACTGCAGAACCAGGCAACAGTGGAAAGGAAGGTGACTCTTTAGAGTCAGAGATGAAGAAGGCATGGTAAGATTGTGGCTACTATATCCATAACGGTTGACCAACCAACCCCAAGAGGAAATCATCCAACATCACATGCAGTGACTGTTGAAGGATGACAATGATGAGTCTATCTGAAGTCTTTTCTCTTTGTCTCTGATTTTCTGCAGTTTGAATATGACATGGCTACATGTAGATATTTTTATATTTATCCTGCTTGGTGTTCTCTGGGCTTCTTAGATCTGTGATTTGATGTTTTGAAAAGTTCTCAATCATTATGACTTCAAATAATTTTTTCATTCCCTTCTCTCCTCTCCTTCTGGAAGTCTGATTTTGCATAGGTTACATCTTTTGTAATTGTCCTACAGTTCTTGGAACATTCAGTTCCAAGTTTTTATTACAAATATTATTATTGAGCCAGGCGTGGTGGCTCATGTTTGTAATCCCAGCACTTTGGGAGACCAAGGCAGGCGGATCACAAGGTCAAGAGATCGAGACCATCCTGGCCAACATGGTGAAACCCTGCCTCTACTAAAAATACAAAAATTAGCTGGGTGTGGTGGCACGTGCCTGTAGTCCCAGCTACTTGGGAGGCTGAAGCAGGAGAATCACTTTAACCTGGGAGGCAGAGGTTGCAATGAGCTGAGATTGCACCACTGCACTCCAGCTTGGGCGACAGAGCGAGACTCCATCTCAATAAATAAATAAATATATATATATATTATTATTTTCCTTATGAATATTATTCCAAATAATGCTATTATGAACATCCTTTTTCTGTATCTTTACATACATCCCTGATTTGTCCTTTAAAAAAGTTTTGTTATAGAATTGATGGATGAAGACTTCAGATCTGTTCCACAGGGGCTCCTGAAGCTAGGGCTTTCTGTTCTTATGTTAGGACTCATTACCTTACAGTCTGCTGTTCATTTTAGTGCTGTGCTAAAACTGTAGATAACAGTACTAGTATCTTTGTCATGCAAGCCTTGGGACCTGTGATGGTTAATATTAAGTGCCAACTTGATTGGATTGAAGGATACAAAGTATTATTTCTGGGTGTTTCTGTGAAGGTGTTGCCAGAGGAGAATAACATTTGAGTCAGTGGACTGGGAGAGGCAGACCTACCCCCAATGTGGGTGGGCACCATCCAATCGGCTGCCAACACGGCTAGAAAAAGCAGGCAGAAGAAGTTGGGATACAGTGGCTTTCTGAGTCTGCTGGCTTTCATCTTTCTCCCATGCTGGATGCTTCCTGCCCTTAAACATCACACTCCAGGTTCTTCAGTTTTTGGACTCTTGGACTTACACCAGTGGTTTGCCAAGGGCTCTTGGGCCTTCAGCCACAGACTGAAGGCTGCACTGTCAGCTTCCCTATTTTTGAGGTTTTAGGACTCGGGCTGAGCCACTACTGGCTTCCTTGCTCCTCAGCTTGCAGATGGCCTATGGTGGGACTTCACCATGTGATCCTGTGAGTCAATTCTCCTTAATAAACTCTCTTTCATATATACATATATCCATTAGTTCCATCCCTCTGGAGAACCCTAATACAAGATCCCCACAAGACACCCATGAATACATGCAGACAACTGCAAAATGGTTTTATTCCTCTTACCAATGGGCCAACTTCTACCCCTACTACACCCCCCTGTCAGCAAGAAGTTAAAGCAATCGTTCCCCTTTTCCCATCTCTGTAGCTCACAACTCAAGAATGAGGTATGGTCAAGCTCAAACTGGGGATGGAAATTGTCTTTACAAAAATTATGGCAGTGAGAGAAATCTGACATATCTAACTCCCTCTTCCCCTCTTGCTTGTAGCCTCTCAAACCAACCATCTTTGCTCTTTCCTGGGTATAGGCCAAGCTAACTATGGGAGGAATTTAGTTTATAGTTTAACCTTAAAGCAAGGATGATAATAGCCCCTCCTTGTTCAAGGATAGAATTGCCTTTGTAAAACTCATGACAGCCCACAAGGTTTGAATTATGGGAGGGGCCGGAATTCTGCTAAGACCTATCCATAAATGATAACTAGTCACTGTTTACTGCCCAGGAGGCACATGGGGTGGGCACAAAATTGGTAAGTTCCCTAATCACCCCTATAGACAACATTCATACTGTAAAACCTAAGACTGGCGTTTGAGGTATTTTTCAGACTTTGCATTCTAGTCAAATAACATCTCCCAGACGGATGACCCTCACCCAGGAACTGACTCACCACACAAAGGCAGTTTTGACACCCCTATGAATTCATCCCCAGTCCAACCAATCAGCATTCTCCATTTCCTAACCCCCCTGCCTATCAAACTATCCCTAAGAAACCCTAGCTTTCAAATTATCTCAGAGACCGATTTGAGAATTAACTCCCATCCTTCCACTTGGCCAGCCCTGTGATTATTAAACTCTTTCTACAAAGCAAAAAAAAAAAAAAAATGGATGAAATAAATGATATGCAGAATACTACCACTGTTTAAAACTGTACTAATAAATTTCATACCAAAAAAAAGTTTATAGCAATTTCCATTCCCATAGAAGAGTATGAGCATTCTTGGTCCTTCACAGCCTCACCTATCCTGAGTAAAATACCTTTTTATTCTACACCAACTTGATCTCTGGGGGGGATGGGGGTGGAAATCATATAAAGTATTAAACATACCATATGTTTAATACTAAATGCTAAATATACCTATTCCCCATTTCTTCAGAAAGCATGCTAAATATACCTATTTCTCATTTCTTCAGAAAGCATGCAGATGAACTCTTCATCACAAAAAAAGTATTTCTGAAAATGTGTCTGTAGAGAGGATATGTCTTAATTGAAAAAAAATAATCCTCATCAGTTAGTTTAAGCAGAAAAGGGATTTATTAAAGAGTATTAATAGCTCATGGAATCATTTGGAAAGCTGGAGCAACAGTCTCAAGGCTCAGAACTGGCCTGGTGAGTCAACTTTTGCCACCACCAATGACCAAATGCCAGATGAAATTCCTGATTTAGAAGTACTGATATGGGAGTGGTTGAGGAAAAGCCGGAATTCAACTCAACTCAGCTTTGGCTCAGAATTGGCATACTTACTGTCTCTTCCATCGGCCCAAGCAAGTGATATGGCCAAGTCTGGAAATGGGGTGGGGTAATATTCTCCACCTGTATGGAGGCATGAGCAGGCACAGGTGACAGGCAGGGCTGTGTAATCCTCTTACAGGGACAGGAGCAAATACTGGAGAAAAGTAATATAATCTACCTATTTTCAATCTACCAACTACCAGTAACCAATCATTAACTGGAATGTATATTTTATACATATATATCTGAGACAGATTTTCCCTCTGTCACCCAGGCTGGAGTGCAATGGCACAATTTCAGCTCACTGCAACCTCCTCTTCCTGGGATCAAGGGATTCTCCTGCCTCAGCCTCCTGAGTAGCTGGGATTACAGGCATGTGCTACACGCCCAGATAATTTTTTTTTTTTTTTTTTTTTTTTTGAGACGGAGTCTCGCTCTGTTGCCCAGGCTGGAGTGCAGTGGCCGGATCTCAGCTCACTGCAAGCTCCGCCTCCCGGGTTCACGCCATTCTCCTGCCTCAGCCTCCCGAGTAGCTGGGACTACAGGCACCCGCCACCTCGCCCGGCTAGTTTTTTTGTATTTTTTAGTAGAGACGGGGTTTCACCGTGTTAGCCAGGATGGTCTCGATCTCCTGACCTCGTGATCCGCCCGTCTCGGCTTCCCAAAGTGCTGGGATTACAGGCTTGAGCCACCGCGCCCGGCCAATTTTTGTATTTTTAGTAGAGACAGGGTTTTGCCATGTTAGCCAGGCTGATCTAAAACTCCTGACCTCAAGTGATCCACCTGCTTCAGCCTCCCAAAGTGCTGAGATTATAGTTGTAAGCCACTGTGCCCAGCCAGGACAAGATATTTAACTTGTCACTTTCCTTGACTTCCTCAAATGTAAAAATATCTTTAAGTACTCTTCTTGCTCTGAAATTCTAGAATTTTAAGTAAAACTTTATACATTAAGTCAAATAGTTAACTCACTAGGGTGAATATTAATAGGAAACATAAAGAAAGCTTTGTTTAAAGTGAAAAATAATTTTACACGCAAATAGTCACTCCTCAAATAGACATTTCATAAATCTTCTCAAATATCAGCTTCTCTTAAAGTAAAACTCATTTAAATGTCTCTGCTTTTACTGTATCAACAAGTACAAAAAATCTAAAATGTAAAGGTCAATAAACTATGGACTTTAGGGAAAGATTAAATTTTATTTTAAATAAACAAGGAGCTAGAACATTTCCAATATTTTCATTTTGCTTTAGTGGCTACCAAATACAGTTAGGTTACAGACTTAAGGAGCATGGATATTAGATATGAAGGCTTTTGAAAGAAAATTCTAGGCTGCGTGTGGTGGTTCTTGCCTATAATCCCAACACTTTGAGAGGCCAAGGCGGATGGGTTGCTTGAGCCCAGGAGTTTGAGACCAGCCTGAGCAACATGGTGAACCTTGTCTCTTCCAAAAAAAATACAAAAAGTAGCTGAGTGTGGTGGCTCACATCATAGTCCCAGCTACTCAAGAGGCTGAGATGAAAAAATCGCTTGAGCCCAGGAGGCAGAGTTTGCAATGAGCTGAGATCATGCCACCGCACTCCAGAGTGGGTGACAGAGCAAGACCCTGTCTCGGAAGGAAGGAAGGAACGAAGGAAGGAAGGAAGGAAGGGAGGGAGGGAGGGAGGGAGGGTGGGAGGGAAGTAGGTTGGTTCTGACTTGACAGGGAAAGGAAATAAATTGCAGTAGGACAAATTAGCACAGTAAGGAAATATAGTTAATGTCCAGCATTGAGGATTTAGATTGAAGAGTTAGTCTATTCTTTATTCTGAAGTCCACACCATGTAGCAATAAAAAAATTGCTAAAATATTAATTTTGAGAATCCTGTGCCCCAAGTCTCTGGTACATGACCTGAGCATCCAAATCCCACTGCAGCATTTTTGTCTTTGATTTGTTGCTATCGCATGTGGACATTGCTGATTTAAGAAATAATTATTATATGCTACAAGGGTAACTAATAATTAGGGATTCATGAAGGTCTCTGAAAGTTCTCAAAAATCACAAAGGTTTATTATATTTTTTAAAGAAGACACAAACAAGTTTTTAAAAGAAAAATACATCTTTATAAATGAAGCACAAGCTACCACGCATAATACAAAGGTCCACAGTCCAATTGTCAGATGCAACATTAGTTAAGACTCTTCTTGTTGCAAGTGACAGAAACTCAACTCAAATTGTTGTAAGCAAAGGGTTTGGGCTTGTTATTGAAAAGCCTCGGGGATGGTATTAATCTGTTCTCACATTGCTATAAAGAACTACAGAAAAGAGGCTTAATTGACTCACAGTTCCCCAGGCTGTACAGGAAGCATGGCTGGGGAGACCTCAGGAAACTTACAATCATGACAGAAGGCAAAGGCAAGCAAGCACATTTTATCATGGTGGAGCAGGAGAGAGAGACAGTGCAAAGAGGAGATGCTATACATTTTTAAACCATCAAATCTCATGAGAACTCACTATCATGAGAACAGCAAGGAAGAAATCTGCCCCCATGATCTAATCACCTCCCACCAGGTCCCTACCCAAAAAATGGGGATTACAATTCAACATGACATTTGAGTGGGGACACAGAGCCAAACCGTATCAGTGATTTTCAGGTCTGACTTTATCCAGGAGCCCAAATGATGTCGTTAGGACTCAGTTTCTTTCCGACTATCATTCAGTAGGCAGCTTCCTCGGCTCTCATCCTCCCAGGTTATATTCCAGCAAAGATGAGACCCCTTTACTCAGTGTCTCAGGTATAAGTTCTTGGATTCATATTGATTGGATCAGTTTTGGTCACCTGCCTGCTCCTGATCAATCTGGCCTTGGTCACTTGTGCTGCCTCTGGAGAAAGAAGGGAGCCCCCACCCAATCCACAATCCACAGGGATGGAGTCCCAGAGAAGTGGTTTTCCAAAGGCAATTCAGGGTGTCCTAATCCAGAAAAGAAAAGCAAATGTGTAATAGTTCAAAACAGTAAATGTTGCCTATGGATGCTGATATGGTTTGGCTGTGTTCTCGCCCATATCTCATCTTGAATTGTAACTCCTACAATTCCCACATGTCCTGGGAGGAACCCGGTGGGAGGAGATTGAATTATGGGGGCGGGTCTTTCCTGTGCTGTTCTTATGATAGTGAATGGGTCTCACGAGATCTGATGGTTTTAAAAATGGGAGTTTCTGTGCACAAGCTCTGTCTTTGCCTGCTGCCATCCACGTAAGATGTGACTTGCTCCTCCTTGCCTTCAGTCATGATTGTGAGGCCTCCCCAGCCACATGGAACTGTAAGTCCAACAAACCTCTTTCTTTTGCAAATTGCCCAGTCTTGGATATATCTTTATCAGCAGCGTGAAAACGGACTAATACAGTTGCTTAAGATAAAACCGAAGGAATCTGTGGCTTCAATAGATGAATGCCAGATCCTAAGCAAATGTAGGTGCAGCGTCAAACTCTCCCTGTTTGGAAAGCAAGGGAAAGTCCCAGGACTCTGGCCAACACAAGTGTTCCAGCAACTGTGGTAAAGCATAGCTGCTCCATGACTGCCCCAGAAAAACATTCTAAAACTTCTGTAGTATCTGTTGCCTTTCTGCCTTTGGAAGTTTAACCATTAATGTAATTGTCACAGAAACCACACCACCAGCTCAGTGTTATGTATGAATTGATGACCTTATTTTTCATTGAGCCAGTCTTCAGTACAGCCAAATTTATTCCTTAATCTGTTTATTTTTGTGTAATTAGCAGCCTGCATGTTTTAGGTGTTCATTTGTGTGCTTTTTTTTTTTTTTTTTTTGGAGACAGGGTCTCGCTGTGTTGCCCAGGCTGGAGTGCATTGGTGCAATCACAGCTCAGTGCAGCCCCAGCCACCCAGGCTCAAACAATTCTCCCACCTCAGCCTCTCGAGCAGCTGAGACGACAGGTGCAAGCCACCATGCCTGGCTAATTTTTTGTAGAAACAAAGTCTCACCATGTTGCCCAGGCTATTTTTGTGCTTTTAAACACACGTTGGAATAAACAGTGCAATATATTTTGGGGGAAAAAAACTTGACTTATACTATTGAAATTGTTGAACTAGCATTAGACTATATAGAAGATAAACACTAACCTAAGTGTATACATTTTTTTCTGAGGAAAGTCCACCCCATCTCAAAGGGTTGATGACTCAAAAAGTGTCCAGGGCCCTGGCCTAAGCCCAGGACCAGAAAAGCACATTTTGCCCATATCAAAAAGACGATGGAGCATGATGAGGACATGCCAAGGCAATGAAGTCAGACTCAGAGTTTAAACCCTGGCTCTACTCTGTAACTTCATGCAAGTTACATGGTCTCTCTGTGCCTCATTTTCCTCATAAAATAAGGATAATAATAGCTCCTACCTCAAAGGCTTATGCTGTAATTAAATGAGATAATTTATGTCAAGTATCTGAATCATTAACTGATCTGTAGTAAGTAATGAATAAATGTTAGTTATTATTATAACTACATAAATTTGGTTTTCATATTTCTCTTCCTTAAACTTTCAAACTCTATTTGTTACAATATAATTAATCCATAGTTTATGCAACCTCAAGATGCCTATACTCACCATATAGTAATATATTTACATAATGAAGACATACACACCTGGAATTCGGTACTAAAAATGTACAAATTAATTATCTTGTATTTACTACATATGTATATAGCACTAACTGTGTATTGAGGCTGTTATTAAACACTTTACTAATATTAACCCATTTAATCCTGAGAATAACCCTGTGAGGTAGGTTATATCAGTATCCTTCCTTTACAGACGAGGAAACTGAGCCACAGAGAAATTAAGTAACTTGCCTAAGGTTCCATAGCTGGTTAACATTAGATTTAGGTTTGAACCCAAAGAATCTGCTTCCAGAGTCAAGGACTTTAACTACTTTGCCATTTGTGTTTCATTTCTGCTGCTCATTTGACGGAGAAGGAAGGGTTAGAAGAAAGAGAAAACAATCATCAACTTCTGGCATTTAGGAAGCACCTACTGTGCTGCAGCTTTCACACTTACTTTAATACTTTCATCTCTGTTAAGACTTTTAAGAACAATCATAAAAAGATTTTTATAGAGCACTTAAATACCAGAGGTTATCTCATTTAATATTTTAATAGCACTACAAAATAGGTGCTATTATGACCGCCATTTTACAGATGGGGAAAGTAAAGCTTTTAAAAGGATTAAGTGATGTGTCCAAAGTCACATGGGTAGTAAATAGTGGAGCTGGGCTTCAAACCCACAGTCTGGCTTTGAAACTCTTGTGTTTAACCATAACACTCTCCTGACTCCCTAACCCTCTAGGGTACATATTATGATGCTATTATTAATAAATCACATGAAGTTATTCGACCTTCATTCAGAGGATACTGACCACTGACACTGTTATCTATCACTTTGGAAATGGGAGAGTAAAGCCACGGAGACTAAAGAGAGACTAGAAAGACCCAACGAAGTGTCAGTCTTGTCACTGGGAAAGCCTACTGCAGTCCAATTGGAGAAGCAAATGAGTGTTCCTCGAGGGTTTCCAAGCTCTCTTTCAAACCTGTCTTTCATCCTGGGAACTCTGATTCCCCATGGTGCTATTGGAAAATAATACATTCTCTCCAAATTATTATGGCTCGATTAAGAACTCAAAATGGGTTAGGGAGGATATGATGAAATATAAATGTGGAATTCTCAGACTGCTAATCCTGTCATTAGACTGCTAAAGGCAGGGTGTTTCCATTAACTAAGAATTTCTAACATTCTGGTGTGTATCTGAGGACAAGAACTCCGTCACCCAGGGCAGAATTGTGGAAAAACTTTGAGGAGACTTTTGGATTCAGAAATTAAGAAATATGGAGAACATTTTTAAAAACACTCTACTCGGGAGTTTGACCTAACGGTAATAAGTGCCAGAAACAGAGTTTAACTTACGGAATTTCTTCTTTCTTCCTTTTTGTTTTGTTTTGGAGATGGAGTCTTGCTCTGTTGCCCAGGCTGGAGTGCCTCGGCATGATCTCGGCTCACTGCAACCCCCGCCTTCCAGGTTCAAGCGATTCTCCTGTCTCCGTTTCCTGAGTAGCTGGGACTACAAGCGTGCACCACTACATCTGGCTAATTTTTGTATTTTTAGTAGAGACGGGATTTCTCCATGTTGGCCAGGTTGGTCTCAAACTCCTGACCCCAGGTGATCCTCCCACCTCAGCCTCCCAAACCAAAGTGCTGAGATTATAGGCATGAGCCACCGTGCCCTGCCTTTTTTTTTTTTTTTTTTTTTTCTTTTTTTTTTGAGACGGAGTCTCGCTCTGTCGCCCAGGCTTGGAGTGCAGTGGTGCAATCTTTGTTCACTGCAACCTCCATCTCCTGGGTTCAAGCGATTATTCTACCTTAGTCTCCTGAGTAGCTGGGATTACAGGTGCACACCACCATACCCAATTAATTTTTGTATTTTTAGTAAAGATGGGATTTCCCCATGTTGGCTGGGCTGGTCTCAGGTGATCCACCCACCTCAGCCTCCCAAAGTGCTGGGATTATAGGCATGAGCCACTGCACCCAGCCTAATTTATGGAATTTCTATTGACCAAGTCCAGAGAAATTAAGTTTCTGGGTAACTCCTAGGAGGGCAGGTCCACCTTTAAACTGAAAGGAATGACTAATGGCAAACACACACTATGTAGTTCACATATCATGCTTTTTAATTTTACAATTGCTTTGCTAGGTGGCTATGACCAACCTGTTTTATTAATAAGGAAGAGTATCTAAGTGTCATTGGTAGGAAAGATAGGATTCACACATAGTTCTGTCTGATTCCAAAGAACTTTAAAAAACAAAAAATGCTGCTCCTGGGAGCCGAGAGAAAACATGCCTATCCCAGGATTGCAAAATTCACCCTAGTCATGAGACAGAAAGGTAAAGTACCGAAGACCAAGCTGAGAGAAGCAGTCAGTCTAACACAAGCATGTGTGCCTGTAATTTACATATAGTATTATACCCCCTTAAACGAGAATTCTTCTACGTGGTCCACTGGCTATGCTAGGCTGTGTTAATCTCTGAGACACTGCCTCCTGCCCAAGTGATCTAAATGCTAAGATTTCTAGATACTGATGGGGATGTATTTTCCAATGATCTCTATGACATCAACATCTTTGTCTGGATCCTTTCCCTTTGGTATCGGCAGGTGACTTTCTGCTCTATCCAACTTGTAAGTTCCAAGATTTGAGTTCAGGTTTGGGAGTAGGCCACGTCAGCCCAAATCTTTATATTCATGAGTCCTTAGGCCAAAGTACCATGATAATGTCACTCATCAGCACTTCGTTACAAGGTTCGGAATAGGCTGGGGGGGTTCGTCTTTACTTTTGATTTTTTCAAAATAATACTTGTACTTTTAAAAATACACTTTATATTTTAGGGCAGCTTTAGGTTCACAGCAAAATTGAGCAGAAAGAATAGAGAGTTCTCACATGTCACCAGTCCCCCAGTGCACAGCTTCCCCCATTATCAACACCCCCCACCAGCCTGGGACATTAGTTACAATAGATGAAGCTGCATGGACACACCATTATCACCCAGAGTCCAGAGTTTGCATTAGGGTTCACTCTTGGTGTTATTCATTGTGTGAGGTTTAGACAAATGTATTCACCATTGTAGTATCACAGAGAGGAGTTTCACTGCCCTAAAAATTATTTGTACTCCAACTATTCATCCCTCCCTCCCCGCAGTCCCTGGCAACCACTCATCTTTTGACTGTCTCCATAGTTTTGCCTTTTGCAGAATGTCATATAGTTGGAATCATACAGTATGTGGCCTTTTCAGATTAGCTTCTTTCACTCAGTAATATGCACTTAAGTTTTTTCCAGGTCTTTTCATGGCTTGATAACTCATTTCTTTTCAGTGCTGAGTAATATTTCATTGTCTGGATATACCACAGTTTATTTATCCATTCACCTACTAAAAGACATCCTGATGTTTCCTGGTTTTGTTTTCAATGAAGAAAAAAGTCCAAATCATTTAGACAGGTTAATTGAAATAGGTGCTAATGAACTCATACTATTGTATGATATTTCCATGATGTTTCTAGGACTTGCTTCAAAATAATAATCATGTGAAACAAGATAGGGAATGGGTCGATGTGACCTGAAAGTGGATAACGAGTAAGTAGGGATTCTTCACATTATTCCTCCACTTGTATATATGTTTGAAATTCTCTATAATAAAAACATTTTAAATACATTCCTGGCACCAAGATTTTGTTTAGAACATTCTCACAGCCTGTCACACGCTTCTCTTCTTCTCTGAAAACTCAGTCCCATTGCTCTGATTCTTCAATCAATGCTGCTGCTGAGGGGCTTCTAGAAGTCCTGTGAGCAGGAAGAAGCTAAGATCCACTGTGCAGGCCTGAGGTCATTATTCCATTAGCAAAGTGTTAAGAAACAGAGTTAGGGAAAAGTACTGAACAAACAAGATCTGGAAAGAATCTATGATGTGTGATCACATGGTGCTTGATTAAGAGAACGTGGCTAAGAACCCAGAAATGACAGCAATTATGTTACTAAGATTAGGGATAGCTAGAGATAACCAGCCAGGCATGGGGGCTCACGCCTGTAATTCCAGCACTTTGGGAGGCCGAGGCAGGTGGATCATTTGAGGTCAGGAGTTCGAGACCAGCTTGGCCAACATGGTGAGATCCCATCTCTACTAAAAATATAAAAATTAGCTGGGCGTGGTGGCACATGCCTATAATCCCAGCTACTCAGGAGGCTGAGGTAGGAGAATCACTTGAACCCAGGAGGCAGAGGTTCCAGTGAGCCGAGATCATGGCACCGCACTCCAGCATGGGTGACAGAGTGAGACTCTGTCTCAAAAAAAAAAAAAAAAAAAAGCTAGAGAAAAACACTTTTTTTTCAGTTAGACTAGCTTCAAGGATATCTCCCTCCCACATTCCTTCAATCAATCTGTAAATTCTGATTGAATTTTTACTATGGAACAGGCTCTACACTACCCTTGAAGGGTACAATGACAAAACACTTATCATCTCTACCCTACAAAAGCCTAAAGTGCAGAATATACACAATAATTACAACAAAAAAGGAAAGAGGGCTGGGTGCAGTGGCTCATGCCTGTAATCCCAGCACTTTGGGAGGCCGAGGCGGGTGGATCACTTGAGGTCAGAAGTTCAAGATCAGCCTGGTCAACATGGCGAAACCCCGTCTCTACTGAAAATATAGAAATTAGCCAGGCATGGTGATGAGCGCCTGTAATCCCAGCTACTCCAGAAGCTAAGGCAGGAGAATCACTTGAACCCAGGAAGCGGAGGTTGCAGTGAGCTGATATTGCACCACGGCATTCCAGCCTGGACAATAAGAGTGAAACTCCGTCTCAAAAAAAAGAAAAAAAAAAAAAAAAGAATGTTATTTTTATACAGCTAGAATTCAATGAGCACTTACTCTGTGACCATCACTGTCCCAAGCATATTACATGTGTATTAATTTATTTGATTTTCACAACAATTTCTGGGAGGTGGGTACTATTGTTATTGCCATTTTGCAGGTAAGAAAACTGAGTCATGAAGAAATGAATTTGCCCAAAGGGCCATGGCTGAGAAATAGCAGAGCCATGATTCTAACTTAAGCACTCTTTATACTCAGTCTAACCACAGCCTTTACCTGCAGGCTACACTGTCCCTAACTACACAATCACACACATTCACTCAGTCACCAACACAGTTTTAGAGTAGCAGGAAAGGCTATCTGAAAGAAATGCTACCTCATCTGAGAAAAGAGGGGAATTAGCCAGAGGAGAAAAGATAATATCCCAGCTAAAGATACATCCAAAACTGAAAGTGACTCAGCAAAACCAGAGTGAGGATTTTGAGGAAGGGAGTGGAGAAATATGAGGCTGTGGGCACAGAAGCCAGCTTGTGATGAGACTTGTAAACCGTGCCAAAGAGAAATGGGAAGCCACTGGAGAACGCTGGGGTTTTGGGGAGTGATGTAATCAGATATGTATTTCAGAAATACAGATACTCTTGCTACAGTGAGCAGAATCAGCTGGAGGGAGAGTAGGCTGGAGGGAGGAGACCAGTTAGGAGGTCATTATAATGTTGTGGACAAGAAACAAAGGGACTTGGAGGATGGATGTGGGGGAGGAGGATGGGAACTCAGAGATAATTCCCAGACTTCTGACCTGAGCATCTGGAAGGATAGTGGTGTCATTTACTGAGATGAATAACATGGAAGAAGGAACAGTTTAGTGTGACAAAGGAGAGGGGAATGATAATGAGATAAATGAGATACAATCCTGCTAATAATCCAGAATATGCATATTAGATGCTATTTCTCCCCAAGTTTAACAAATCTGCTCATATGAAAATTAGAAGTGAGAAAACAGAAATATTTATATATTTCTAGTGGGAAATTAGTACTACCATTTTTAAATTTTTTAATTGACAGATAAAATTAGATATATTTACTGTGTGCAACATATTGCTTTGAAATATATATATATTATGGCCAGGCGTAGTGGCTCACCCATGTAATCCCAGCACTTTGGGAGGCTGAGGCAGGTCAATCACCTGAAGCCAGGAGTTCAAGACCATCCTGGGCAACATGGCGAAACCTCGTCTCTACTAAAAATATAAAAATTAGCCAGGTGTGGTGGTGGGCACCATAACCCCAGCTACTCAGGAGGCTGAGGTACTAAAATTGCTTGAATCCGGGAGCTGGAGGTTGCAGTGAGCCAGGATCGTACCAGTGCACTCCAGCCTGGGCAACAGAGTGAGACCCTGTCTCAAAAAAAAAAAAATGCGATATACATACATTATGGAATGACTAAATCTAGCTAATTAACATATGCATTACCTAACATAGTTATCGTTTTTATGATGAGAACATTTTACATGCACTCTCTTAGCATTTTTCAAGAATCCAATATATTGTTAATGATAGTCACTTGTTGTACAATAGATCTCTTGAACTTTCTCCTATCTGAAAAGATGTATCCTTTAACCATCTCCCCAACCCCACACCCCAACTGCCCCAGCCCCTGATAAGTATCATTCTACTCTCTACTTCTATGAGATCAACTTTTTTAGATTCCACACTTGAATGACAAGATATTTGCATTTTTGTGCCTGATTTATTTCACTTAGTATAATGTCCTCCAGATTCATCCATATCATCACAAATGACAGAATTTCCTTTTCTTATGGCTAAAATGTATCCCATTGTGTATATGTTCCACATTTTATTTTTCCATTCATCCACTGATGGACACTTAGGTTTGATTCCATATCTTGGCTATTGTAATTGATGCTTTAATAAACATCGCAGTGCAAATATCCTTTTGACATACTAGTTTCACTTCTTTTGGATATAAACCCAGTAGTGGGATTGCTGGATCATATGGTAGTTCTATTTTTAATTTTTTGAAGAACCTCCATGCTACTTTCCATAGTGGTTCAGACAACCATTTTTTAGATCAATTCGGTGATGCCTAATAAAGTTGAAAGTTATATCCTTTAAACCAGTGATAACATTTCTAGGTGCCTTACCTAAAGAGATTCTTATGCATATGCTAAAGGTGACTTATAGCAAATGGTCATTGAATCATTGTTTCTGATAACAAAAGATAAAAAATGGAAACAACTGTCCCCTTACTGTAAAAAAAAAAAAAAGCTAAATAACTGTAATTTATTCATACAGTGGACTACTCTACATAAATTAAAATGGATGAATTAAATCTGTATATATTAACATGGATTAATCTCAAAAACACAATTTTAAGTGATTAAAACAAGCTGCAAAAGATTCACATAGAATAATAGCATCTATACAATTTTTAAATAAAAAATAGTTGTATGTATATGATTTATAGATACATACATATGTCCTAAAAGTTAAAATGGACACCTGAGAATAACACACAACAGTTTCAGAACAACGCTTATCTCTGGAAAGAAAGAAAGTGAGAGAAAAGGTAGGAGGGATAGAACTTCAGCTATATCTGTATCATATTTTACAGAGCAAAATCTAAATTTTAAAAAGCAAAAAGTTAAGGAGGCATTCATTCAAAAAGCTATAAAAAGAATATCTCTTTTTTAACAATTCAGGTTTCTTGTGATGTAATTCCATACCATAAAATCCAGCCTTTTTAGGTATACGGTTTGATTAGTTTGGGGAAACGTTCTGTTGTGCAACCACTAACATAATTAAAAAACATTTCCACTACCCAAAATGTTCCTTCATGCCACCTTTGTGTTCAATCCCCTCCCTTCATGTCCAGCCATTGACAACCACTGATCTGTCCCTATAGTTTCCAGTCCTTATGGTATTACCTTTTCCAGAATATCATATAAACGAACTCACACAGCATGTAGCCCTTTGTGTCTGGCTTTTTTCACTTGGCATCATCATTCTGGGATTTATTCACCTTGTGGTTATGTATCAGTAGTTTATTCCTTTTTATTACTCAGTAGTATTCCATCATATATAGGTACTGCAATTTGTTTCTCTCTTCACCAATTGATGGACATTTGGGATGTTTTCAGTTTAGACTACTAAGAATAAAGTTGCTATAAAAACTGGGGTACAGGTTTTTCTGTAAACATATTTATACATTTCTCTTGGGTGGAATAGAATTTTTGGGCCTCTTGGTAGTATATTTTTACCTTTACAATAATCTGCAAATTGTTTTCCAAAGTGGCTGTACCATTTTTCAATCCCATTAGCTCCACATCCACATCAGCACTTTTTATTGTCTGTTTTTAATTTTAGCCATTCTACTCAGTATGTTGGCTTTAATTTGCATTTCCCTAATAACCTAAGATGTTAGGCATCATTTCATGTGCCTATTTCTCATCTGTACTTCTTTGGTGAAGTGTCCACAGCATTTGCCCATTTTGTTGTTGTTGTTGTTGTTTGTTTGTTTGTTTTGAGAGGGAACTTCACTCTTGTTGTCCAGGTTGGAGTGCAATGGTGCGATCTCGGTTCATTGCAACCTCCACCTCCCAGGTTCAAGCAATTCTCCTGCCTCAACCTCCTGAGTGGCTAGGCTTACGGGCACGTGTCACCATACCCGGCGAATTTTTTATATTTTTAGTAGAGACGGGGTTTCACTATGTTGGCCAGGCTGGTCTCAAACTCCTGACCTCAGGTGATCTACCCACCTCGGCCTCACAAAGTGCTGGGATTACAGACGTGAGCCATCACACCCAGCTTGCCCAAGTTTTAATTGGGTTAATAATTGGGTTAATTGTCTTAATTTTGAGTTGTAAGAGTTACTTATATATTCCAGGTACAAATCCTTTTCAGATATATTTTTGTAACTATTTTCTCCCAGTTGTGGCTAGTCTCTTCATTTTTTAACAGTTTATTTCAAAGATCAGAAGTTTTTAAAAGTTGATAAAGTATAACTTAACAAATTTTTTTACGGTTTATGTTTTTCCTGTCCCATCCAAGAACATTTTGCCTAACTCAATTTCACAATAATGTTCGTATGTGCTTTCCAACAGAATTGTATAGTTTTAGCTCTTACATTTAGATCTGTGTGTGATACAGAACTGTCTGAATCAAATCAAGTTGCTAGCCTGCTAAAACAGACAAACAAAAATCAACATTCTCTAGAGAAATGAAACAGGCCTGAGAGACCTCACAATATAATATTCAGATTTTCCAGGATACAGTCCAAAATTACTCAACATAGAACCAACAAACTGTGAACAATCTCAAGGGAAAAGGAAATCAAGAGATCACAACCTCAAGATGACCCAGATGTTAGACATATCAGACAAAGACTTTAAAGCCTATCACATCTATGTTTCGTGAGGTAAAGATAAACACTTCTTAAGTGAATAGAAATACAAAAGTCATCAGATGCTGGGTGCAGTGTTTCATGCATGTAACTCCAGCATTTTGGGAGGCCAAGTGGTGAGGATCACTTAAGCCCAGACGTTTGGGGCTGCAGTGAGCTATGATTGTGCCACTGCACTCAGCCAGGGCAATAGAGTGAGACCCTGTCTCTAAAAAGAATAAAAACATTAAAAAATGTAATTTTAGAAAGCTAACAGAAAAAAATAGAATAACAAATAATCAAATGTAAATTTTAGGACTAAAAAATATAATATATAAGAAGTCATTGATTGGGCTCAATAGCCAAATGGAGATAATGACAGAAAAAAGAGTCCATGAATTTGAAGATGGATGAATAGACATTATGTAATCTGAAGAAAAAAGAGGTGTGGGGAAAAAATGAACAGAACATCATCAAATGATCTAACATTCTTTTCACTGGAATCCAAGAAGGATAGGAAAAGTAAATTGGCTCAGAAAGAATATTTGAAAAAACAAAGGCCAGAACTTCCCTAATTTGATGAAGGACATAAATTACAGATTAAAGCAGCTTAGAATCCCAGACAGGACACCTGCAAAGAAAATCAACTGTGGCCAGACACATCAAAGTCAAACTTCTGAACACCAAGGTTTATTATTCTTGTTGCTGATCTTGAAAACAGCCAGGAAGAAAAGTGGCACATTACATAAAGGGGAAGAACTATTCAAACGACTGCTGATTTTACATCTGAAATCATGAAGACCAGAAAATAGTGGAACAACATCTTTAAAGAATTGAAATAAAAGAACTGTCAAACCGGAATTCAACATTTGCTGAAAATACTCTTCAGGAATGACCGTGAAATAAAAACATTTTTACATAAAGGAAAAGTAAGAGAATGTGTAACCAGCAGACCTGCTCTAAAAGAAATGTTGAAAGTTCTTCAGGCTGACAGGAAACTGTATCAGAGGGACACTTCAAATTTTAAGAATAAAGGAAGAACAACAGAAATGGTAAATATCTGGGTAAATATTTTTGTCCTTTAATTTATTTTATTTTATTATTTTATTTTACTTGAGACAGAGTCTTGCTCTGTTGCCCAGGCTGCAGTACGGTGGCATGATCTCAGTTCACTGCAACCTCCACCTCCTGGGTTCAAGCAATTCTCCTGCCTCAGCCTCCAGAGTAGCTGGGATTACAGGCATGAGCTACCACGCCCAGCATATTTTTGTATTTTTAGTAGAGACAGGGTTTCACCATGTTGGCCAGGCTGATCTCAAACTCTTGACCTCAGGTGATCCACTCACCTCAGCCTCCCAAAGTGCTGGGATTGCAGGCATGAACCACCATGGCTGGCCCCTTTAATTTATTTAAAATAGATGAAACTATTAAAATAGACTGTTGAAAGCAAAAATTATCACATTCCCTGGTGAGGGTTCTAATATATGCAGATGTAATACTTAAGACAACACTAGCATATAAAGGGTGGAGGGTAAATGGAGTTCTATGGCTGTAAATCGTGAAAGAAGAAACCGAGGGAACATAGGAAATAAAGGACCTAGGGGGAAGCAAAAACCCTTTGTAATATGTCTTTATATATCTATGCACTGTTAAATCCTTTCACAAAAATTTGACATTTTTAACTATGCTGATGTAAGAGAAGATATATTGAAATCCATTTCATAAAATAATTTTTCCTACATTGCTAAGTTTTATTTCTCCTTTATTTGTCAACCTCTTTGTATAAAATAGTATGCAACAAATATATGAGAAGGGAATAACAGAAGCAAAAAGGAAGAAAAGGTCATTTGTAGTAGTATGTGCCACCAGAAGAAAACTTTGCTTTCCTGTATCTGTAACTTTGATTAAAACTACACAAGGGCTGGGCAAAGTGGCTCCCGCCTGTAATCCCAGCACTTTGGGAAGCTTAGGTGGGTGGATCACTTGAGGTCAGGAATTCAAGTCCAGCCTGGCCAACATAGTAAAACTGTGTCTCTACAAAAAATACAAAAATTAACTGGGCGTGGTGGTGCATGCCTGTAATCCCAGCTACTTGGCAGGTTAAGGCAGGAGAATCACTTGAACCCAGGAGGCGGAGGTTGCAGTGAACTGAGATTGTGTGGGAAGGAGGGGAGGAACAAGTCCTGAGGGCCCTGCTTGCTTTCTCAGTGGGGAGGCTCGTAGCCTGGGGCAAGATCTCAGCCCTGCTTGCCAGCTGCCTGGATATAAATGTAGTGCTATTGGCGGGGCACAGAGAGAGTGAGAACAGCTTTGCTGGCCAAGGGAGCTGGGTGAGGCCTGTCACTGCTGGCTTTCCCCACTTCCCTGGTGACCTGTATAATGTAGCAGAGACAAATACAATCCCCCTGGAAACATAACTCTATTGGCCTGAGAAGCATCTCCCTATCCCCCACAGTGGCACAGCAAGTTCTGCCCAAGGAGAGTCTGAGCTCAGACACACCTAACACTGCCCCCTACTGATGGTTTTTCTCTACCTGCCCTGGCAGCCAAAGACAAAAGACATAGGCTGGGCGCGGTGGCTCAAGCCTGTAATCCCAGCACTTTGGGAGGCCGAGAAGGGCGGATCACGAGGTCAGGAGATGGAGACCACCCTGCCTAACACGGTGAAACCCTGTCTCTACTAACAAATACGAAAAAAACTAGCCGTGCGAGGTGGCGGGCGCCTGTGGTCCCAGCTACTCGGGAGGCTGAGGCAGGAGAATGGCGTAAACCCGGGAGGCGGAGCTTGCAGTGAGCTGAGATCCGGCCACTGCATTCCAGCCTGGGCCACAGAGCGAGACTCCGTCTCAAAAAAAAAACAAAAACAAAAAAGACATAAACTCGTGGGAGCTCTATGGCCCCATCCACGACCTGAGAAAGCCGATTTCTTATCTGGTAAACGTAGGGCAAGCTTATATCTCCCTTCTACTACTGCAGGTGGGGCTCTCTTGAAAGCACCACCTCATGGCTGGAGGCCAACAAACTCAAGCCCTTACAGCAACTCATAAGAGAAAACTCCTGCTCCAAAGAAGGAGAAAACAATAGCTAATTCCACCACCTGCAACATCCTGGCCAACCAGAGGTCCTGAGTCTGCCTATGTGACAACTTCACTGCTAGCATAACCAGCATTCTAGAAAAACAGCACATTAAACAAAACTAGAACCAAGGACTTTAACAGAGTCTAATTCACTCCCCTGCCACCACCACCAGAGCAGGTGCTGGTATCCACAGCTGGGAGAGTTGAAGATGAATCATATCACAGGACTCTTTGCAGACATTCCCTAGCACCAGGCCAGGGCCCAGAAGGGCAATAACAATCACTGCGGTCTGGCTCTCAGGAAGCCCCATTCCTAGGGGAAGCGGGAGAGCACCACATCAAGGAATTACCCTGTGGGACAAAAGAATCTGAACAGCAGCCCTTGAGTTCCAGATCTTTCCACTGAAACAGTCTACCCAAATGAGAAAGAACCAGAAAAGTAAGTCTGGTAATATTACAAAACAAGGTTCTACCACACACTCAAAAGACCATCCTAGCTCTCCAGCAATGGATCCAAACAAAGAAGAATCTCTAAATTGCCAGATAAAGAATGCAGACAGTTGATTATCAAGCTACCCAAGGAGGTAACAGAGAAAGGTAGAAACCAATTTAAAGAAATTTTTTTAAAAAACAGGCTGGGGCCAGGCACAGTGGCTCACTCCTGTAATCCCAGCACTTTGGGAGGCTGAGGCGGGCAGATCATCTGAGGTCAGGAATTCGAGACCAGCCTGGCCAACATGGTGAAACCCTGTCTCTACTAAAAATACAAAAATTAGCCAGGTATGGTCATGGGCAACTGTAATCTCAGCTACTCAGGAGGCTGAGGCAGGAGAATCGCTTGAGCCCAGGAGGCAGAGGGTACAATGAGCCAAGATCATGCCACTGTACTTTAGCCTGGGTGACAGAGCAAGACTCAGTCTAAAAAAAAAAAGAAAAGAAAAAAAAGACAGCTAGGCCTGGTGGCTCACGCCTGTAATCCCAGTACTTTGGGAGGCCAAGGCAGGTGGATCACGAGGTCAGGAGATCAAGACCATCCTGGCTAACATGGTGAAACCCTGTCTCTACTAAAAAAATACAAAAAATTAGCCGGGCATGGTGGTGGGCACCTGTAGGGAGGCTGAGGCAGGAGAATGGCATGAACGTGGGAGGCGGAGCTTGCAGTGAGCCGAGATCACGCCACTGCACTCCAGCCTGGGTGACAGAGTGAGACTCCATCTCAAAAAAAAAAAAAAAAAACAGGCCAGGCACAGTGACTCACACCTTCATACCTGTAATCCCAGCACTTTGGGAGGCCAAGGAGGGTGGATCACCTGAGGTCAGGAGTTCAAAACTAGCCTGGCTAGTGTGAGAAAACCCTGTCTCTACTAAAAATACAAAAATTAGCCAGGCATGGTGGCATGTGCCTGTAATCCCAGCTACTTGGGAAGCTAAGGCAGGAGAATCACTTGAACCTGGGAGGCAGAGGTTGCAGTGAGCTGAGATCGTGACACTGCACTCCAGCCTGGGTGACAGAGTGAGACTCCTTCAAACACACACACACACACACACACACGCACACACACACACACTACAGGATATGGATGAAAAAGTCTCCAGAGAAACAGACATCATAAGGAAAAGACAATCACAACATCTGGAAATAAAAGACACACTTATAGAAATGCAAAATACACTGGAAAGTTTCAACAATACAACCGAACAAGTAGAAGTAAGAACTTCAGAGCTCAAAGACAAGGCTTTCTAATTGACCCAATTCAACAAAGACAAAGAAAAAAGAATTTCAAAAAAATGAACAAAGCCTCCAGAAATTTGGGATTATGTTAAGCAACCAAACATAAGAATAATTAGCCCTCCTGAGGAAGAAGAGAAATCCAAAAGTTTGCAAAACATATTTGAAATAATAATTAAGGAAAACTTCCCTGGTCTTGCTAGAGATCCAGACATCCAAATACAAGAAACTCAAAAGAACACCTGGGAAATTCATTGCAAAAAGATCATAACACAGGCACATAGTCATCATGTTATCCAAAGTCGAGATGAAGGAAAGAATCTTAAGAGCTGTGAGGCAAAAGCATCAGGAAACCTATAAAGGAAAATCTATCAGATTAACAGCAGACTTCTCAGCAGAAACCCTATAAACCAGAAGGAATTGGGATGCTATCTTTAGCCTCATTAAACAAAACAATTATCAGTCAAGAATTTTGTAGTCAGCAAAACTAAGTTTCATAAATGAAGAAGAGATAAAGTTTTCAGACAAACAAATGCTGACAGTATTCACCACTACCAAGCCAGCACTACAAGAAATGCTAAAAGGAGTTGTAAATATTGAAACAAAACCTTGAGATACACCAAAATAGAACCCCTTTAAAGCATAAATCTCACAGGGCCTAAAAAACAATAATGCAATTTAAAAAAAGGGTAGTCAAGCAACAACTAGCATCATGAACAGAACAGTACCTCACATCTCAATGCTAATGTTGAATATAAATGGCCTAAATGCTCCACTTAAAAGATACAGAATGGCAGAATGGATAAAAATCCACCAACCAAGTATCTGCTATCTTCAAGAGACTTACCTAACACATAAGGACTCACATAAACTTAAGGTAAAAGCATAGAAAAAAATACTCCTTGCAAATGGAAACCAAAAGGGAGCAGGAGTAGCTTTTCTTATATCGGACAAAACAGACTATAAAGCAACAACAGTTTAAAAAGACAAAGAGGGATTATTATATAAAAATAAAAGGATTAGTCCAAGAGGAAAATATCACAATCTTTAATATATACGCACCTAAAACTGGAGCTCCCAAATTTATAAAACAATCACTACTAGACCTAAGAAATGAGATAACCGGCAACACAATAGTAGTGGAAGACTTCAGTACTCCACTGGCAGGGCTAAACAAGTCAAGACAGAAAGTTAACAAAGAAACAATGGACTTAAACTATACCCTAGAACAAATGCCCTTAACAGATATCTACAGAACATTCTACCCAACTGCAGAATATATATTACTTTCATCAGGACAAGGAACAATCTCCAAGATAGACCATAAGATAGGACACAAAACAAGTCTCAATAATTTAAGAAAACTGAAATCATATCAAGTACTCTCTCAGACCACAGTGCAATAAAATTGGAAATTAACTCCAAAAGGAACCCTCAAAACAAAACAAATACATGGAAATTAAACAATCTGCTCTTGAATGATCTTTGGGTCAACAATGAAATCAAGATGGAAATTTAAAAATTCTTTGAACTGAACGATAATAGTGACACAACCTATCAATACGTCTGGGATACAGCACAACGGTGCTAACAGGAAAGTTCAGAGTATTAAATGCCTACATCAAAAAGCCTGAAAGAGCACAAAGTGACAATCTAAGCTCACACCTCAAAGAATTGGAGAAACAAGAACAAACCAAGCCCAAACCCAGTAGAAGAAAATGAATAACAAAGATCAGAGCAGAACTAAATGAAATTGTAACAAAAAAAAAAAAACACAAAAGATAAATGAAACAGAAAGCTGGTTCTTTGAAAAGACAAACAAAATCAATACAACCTTCATAGATTAAATCAGGAAGAAATAGAAACTATAAACAGACCAAAACCAAGTAATGAGGTTGAAACAATAATTTTAAAATTGCCAACAAAAAAGGGTTCAGGACCAGATGGGTTCATAACTAAATTCTATCAGACGTTCAAAGAAGAATTGGTACCAATCCTACCGAAACCATTCCAAAAGATAGAGAAAGACAGAATCCTCCCTAAATCATCCTATGAAGCCAGTATTGCCCTAATGCCAAAACCAGGAAAGGACATAACCAAAAAAAAGAAAGAAAGTAAAAGAAAACTACAGATCAATATCCCTGATGAACATAGATGCAAAAATCTTCAACAAAATACTTGCTAACTGAATCCAACAGCATATCAAAAAGATAATACACAATGATCAAGTGGATTTCATATCAGGGATGCAGGGTTGGTTTAACATATGCAAGTCAATAAATGTGATATACCCCATAAACAGAATTAAAAATAAAAATCATGCGATCATCGCAATAGATGCAGAGAAAGCATTTGACAAAATCCAGAATCCCCTTATGATTAAAGCCCTCAGCAAAACTTGCATAGAAGGAACATATCTTAAGGTAATAAAAGTCATCTATGACAAACCCATGGGTAACATTATACAGAATGGGGAAAAGAACTGGAATAGGACAAGGATGTCCACTCTCACCACTTCTACTCAACATAGTACTGGGTCCTAGCCAGAGCATCAGACAAGAGAAAGAAATAAAGGCTGTCCAAATCAGTAAACAGGAAGTCAAAGTGTTGCTGTTGACTGATGATATGATCATATACCTAGAAAACCCTGAAGACTCATCCAAAAAGCTCCTAGATCTGATGAATGAATTCAGTAAAGTTTCAGGATAC
Source organism: Theropithecus gelada (assembly GCF_003255815.1). Taxonomy (NCBI): domain Eukaryota; kingdom Metazoa; phylum Chordata; class Mammalia; order Primates; family Cercopithecidae; genus Theropithecus; species Theropithecus gelada. The sequence continues at coordinate 165,551,391 of NC_037670.1, read as the reverse complement.
AAAATCAATGTACACAAATCAGTAGCACTGCTATACACCAACAGCAATGAAGCTGAGAATCAAATCAAGAACTCAAGAGCTAGCCGGGAGCGGTGGCTCAAGCCTGTAATCCCAGCACTTTGGGAGGCCGAGACGGGCGGATCACGAGGTCAGGAGATCGAGACCATCCTGGGTAACACGGTGAAACCCCGTCTCTACTAAAAAATACAAAAAACTAGCCGGGCGAGGTGGCGGGCGCCTGTAGTCCCAGCTACTCCGGAGGCTGAGGCAGGAGAATGGCGTAAACCCAGGAGGCGGAGCTTGCAGTGAGCTGAGATCTGGCCACTGCACTCCAGCCTGGGTGACAGAGCAAGACTCCGTCTCAAA